>NC_074720.1:14818644-14821144 GCF_947242115.1 Biomphalaria glabrata
ATCTAATCTATCTATCTATGTTATATATATAACATGGAAAACCAGCCAGTAAAATTGGTGACTTGGCAGAATTTAAGTCATTGGACAACATGCATGACTAGATGCGTCAGGCATAGGTCGTAATCATCTTCTTTTTTGAAGTAATGTCTGTATTATATATATATATATATATATATATATATATATATCGATTACTTAAGCTCTCTATGTGTTTATTTTTATACTTTATGTCAGCTAATGTTGATGTCAGCAGTGACTGTAGCCCAATTCATTTCTCACATGTAATTTTATATGACATCATGTAATTGTCCATACGTTTTGACAGAACATTGTTCATTGATTAAACTTCGCCTAAATGATGCTAAGGTGGTATGATATGAATCTACATGTACACTATTTTTTATTTACCATTTGGACCGAAATTATTTTATAAAACAAGTTCAATATAAAAAAATATTTTAAAAACTTACCTCCCTTATATTAAGTGATATTGCATCAATTATTTTGATTCAATCGTGTTACTAATTTTTAATTACTCAAAAGTTAGCCTAAATCATGCAATACCATACAGGTTTGTGGTCCAAAACAAAAGTTTGGTTTATCAGTGGACCGAGGCACTACTATAATTTTTTTAAGTCAGTCTGTGTATTTTGTCATCTTTATGGTATTTCGTTGCCCTTGTTTTGTTATAGTATGTACAATATGCTTTTGTCCAATTTCTTTTGCTGACCAGTGGGTGGGGGAGGGACTAGTACGGGAGACGGTTTCTCTGATGTATTTTTTCGAAAGGAATTAAAAGAAACAAAATAATGTTGCTCCAGTCTCAATTTGAGCTTGAGCCTCCCTGATGGAAGACCAACAGTTTAGCCACTTAGCTTAAAATATAAGGTTTATAAGTCTAATATTACTTTACAGTTTTTAGCTTGTTAGTTGGGGTTTAACTGCGTGATTATTGTCACGGGTCGCCCGCCGCCGATTTAGTACATTTTCTATATAAATGATAAAAAAAGACTAAATGATTAAATAATCGGTTAATTTTTTTGATTGGTTCATGTGTCCTCATTTACAATGAATAATTTGTGCAAAGTTTCAACTTGATCCGAGAAAGGGAAGTGGAAGACAGAAGACGTACAAAGTTTTGACCAGACAGAGACACAAAGTCTCTTGATAAAAGCTGAAGAAAAGTTAGTTAAAAAATTCTTTCGTTCTTGCCACTACACAAAATACTTTGGTATAATGAATTATATCTAAATGCAGATTTTTCACACCTACCAAAACAGTCCGAGTGTTTCTAACCGTTGTGTTTTATATTTGGTTCATGCGATTACATAATTTAAATTATAATCAGCTTGTTATTTAATATAAAGCTTGACTTCAAGTCCGAAGTTTAAGGAGTACAGTATTTCTGGTGGATACGCAGTCCTAGATATTTAAATATTTTGCCACATCCTATGCCGATGTAAGCCGGAGACAGAGTTTTCCAACCCGCCACTTTGCGCCTGTCTTCGGCTTTACTTTTGTAAGAGATATCCAGCTGTCTCTTTGGGAAGTCCTTTGCTGCCATGTTTTTTCATCTACGACAGTTAAATGAGAGAATACAATATACGAGAGAGAGAGAGAGAGAGAGAGAGAGAAAGAGAGAGAGAGAGAGGGAGAAAGAGAGAGAAAGAGAGAGAGAGAAAGAGAGAGAGAGAAAGAGAGAGAGAGAAAGAGAGAGAGAGAGAAAGAAAGAGAGAGAGAGGGAAAGAGAGAGAGAGAAAGAGAGAGAAAGAGAGAGAGAGAAAGAGAGAGAGAGAAAGAGAGAGAGAGAAAGAGAGAGAGAGAGAGAGAAAGAGAGAGAGAGGGAAAGAGAGAGAGGGAGAAAGAGAGAGAGAGAGAAAGAGAGAGAAAGAGAGAGAGAGAAAGAGAGAGAGAGAAAGAGAGAGAGAGAAAGAGAGAGAGAGAGAGAGAGAGAGAGAAAGAGAGAGAGAGGAAAAGAGAGAGAGAGAGAACATGTTAAAGGAGGCCTATGTTTCTCATACAAATGATCATCATTAAAGGCTGGTAGGACACTATGTTAACTCTTTCACTCCTAACTGAAGATGCCAACGTAAATTTTAAATTAAATACATTTTTTGTTTTATAAATTGAATTTGTGTTATTTAAAAAGAGCACACATTCTTCTATAATTGTTTATCTCGTGTAAAATTTCTTGATTGCATAAAAAAATAAGTTATTGAAGTTTAAACCTAACAGGGTAGTGAAACGCAAATGAGCAAAATAAATAATTCCATCGGAACGTATAAAATAATTACGGAGAGAAAGAGTTAACACTACATATTTCGCTATGTGAGCGTTGCCAGTACATTGCGGTTGTGAGGAGAAGTAGAACCTTTACTATATAATACTTCCGCGCATGATAAAAAACCCCCAAAAAACAAAGGAAAATAAGAATACTTTTTTTAAAACAAAGCTTATCTAAGGGAAGGTACCGCTAAGTACTCATATTTATCTGAAAATT
>NC_074720.1:14826144-14941144 GCF_947242115.1 Biomphalaria glabrata
TCGTAACATAGATGTAATAAAACGGGACCTCAAATCAGTGAATATCAATACTGACCATTGGGAAGACATAACTCTAGATAGCACTAGATGGAGAGAGACAGTGACCAAGAAAGCTATGGACAGTGAAAGAACATGGGCCTCAGCTCTGGAAGGAAAACGTACAATGCGAAAAATGGCCATCTCCTCTACCACTGAAGCGAAAGCCACCTTAACCTGCGATATTTGTGGACAGGAGTGTCTCTTCAAAATAGGGCTCCCAGCCACAAGAGGAAGTGAGCGAGATGAACCATAGTCGTTCTACGACTGAAAGAGGCCAACAACCAATCCTAAATTCCCGTAAATATTCTCCCTTTATTATGACTTTACTTATTTGTTTAGTTTTAATATCACATGTATAGGTCTTCCCAGTTTGTCCAAAATCCTGTAGTGTTTGATATTTCTTTTTGATGCTGTCATAAGTCTACATAGAGTTGGTCTACGGTATACTGTATCCATTGCATTTCGCTCATCTTAGGGTGAAAATTTGATCGGTTGTGGATCTATTAGGTCTGAACCCACATTGGTATTCACCTAGGATTTCTTCTGCACACTTTCCAAGTGTCTTAGTAATAAGCTTAGTTAGTATCTTGTACGTTACATTTAAGAGAGAGATTCCTCTGTAATTAAAACACTTTAGTTGGGATCCTTTTTGTGTATTGGGGTTATAAATGCTGTTTCCCATTCTGTTGGTGTTGGCAGCCGGTAGAGTAGAGTACAGCTTGATGGAAGTTGAAAAAGAATTGAGAACAGCTGAGTGCAATAGGAGTTCAGTACAGTTCGGTACGATGAAGTACAGTGAAGATATTTGTACATTCTTGCACTCTTGCATTCTTGCGTACAGCATTAAATTCCTAGATTTGAATAATACCTAAAGTTATAGAAAACTGAAACTGGAGTTCTTTGCATTGACTTTATTTCATGAAGCTTGAAGAATAGAAATACTTAATATTATATTCTACAGTGTGTATTTTGGTTGTTGAAATAGAGGCCAATGCCAAATACTTTGATAGATAACGCTGCTGTTTTAAATAAATCGTGACGTGTTTAAATATTCTTTTTTTTTTAATCTCTTTATTTCTAATCTTCTCAGAAAAAGTTTTCTAAACAGCTTATTCTCAACAGAAACAAGACAAACAGACCCCCCCCCCCCCGCATACTTGGTTTTAAATAGACAATACTCCTTTATACATCTTCTGGAGCGATTATTTTGCTCTAAATAACTAATGAATGTAAGAGTTTAAAGAACGAAACATTTTTTACCCCTCCACTTACCCCTCCCACGAGGTAAATTTTTTGTTAAGAGAATGTGTAAAACTACTAGACTTTAGAATATTCCAATGATTGGTCTTTAGATCTTGACTTAAATGACGGTGCGGAAAATGTTTCTGTTAATTGATAAAGAATAGGCCAAACATGCGAAAATAACCGAAGAAGAATAGAGTCTGTTCAAAATAGAGATTTTCTAGTCGTCTAATCAAATTCAAATAATTTTCTTTTTAGATTTTGAAAAATTAAAACGGTCAAACTAGAGTTTTCGCAGTCTCGCCAACGAAGTAGCAATTCGTTTCCCAACGATATACAGCAACTGTCAAATTTCTAGGAGAATCACATTCACCCACCCACTTCACAGGTTCTATGAATGTGTGACTTGAATAGAGGCATTGTAAAAAAGATTTCGTGTTTGCATCTTTTCATAGGGATACACGATCTTTGAAACACTATAAAGATTTTATTCATTTCTATAGATTATTTTCATCTTTTCACTGGAAACTTAAAAAAAAAATGCTATTGAATGGTTAAGCCCAAAACATTTATCAAAAGCTTTAATTTGGATTGTTGGAAGTAAACAGAATAATTTATAACACGTTCCCGAAATTTTTAAAATTGTTTTATTTAGCATGAGCAAGGTATTGAGAAGAATATGGAATTTCAAAGAAACATTGTTATGTTCCTTAAGGGACTTTGACTGTGACATTGTTGCTAAGGAAGAGTGGAAGACAAACTTCATGTTTTTCATTGAAAATATTCCAACGGGTTGTTTTCACATGAAATGTATGCGCATGTTAAATCTTTTCAAACAAAGTTTTCCCATTTCTCCAGGCAAGCAGGTGAAAACAGGTTTTGTCATTTTCCTTCGCTGAAAGGTGAAAATTTTTCTAGTGAAACGGTTGAAAAGTACAAGTCTTATTTGGATTCCTTGATTTTGGAATTCGAAAGCAAATTATAAGGCTCAAGAACTTGGAGCCAGTTTTCAGTAGTAATTTGAACCTTCTCACTTTAATATGACTCTCTTTAAAATAAAAAGCATTTTAACTGTTAGATTTTGAATAAATGTTTACGCCTTACTCTTTACGATAGTGCAGAAGAATACAAAAACCTATTTACTGTGAACACAGTATGGACATTTCAGGTTAAAGGGAAGGGTTAATATTGACATGAGCTCAAACCCAATGGTTATTGAAGGCCTGAAAACTAACCTGCAAACGTCACAACTGTGGGCAGATTAGACCAATAGCTCGTTGTCGCGTCACAGAGTTGGTGCGAACTTGACACTACTGCTGACCTCAAAAGGTCCTAATTGGGCTCCATTGAATTTTATTGTACATTTTGTTTCCTCATAAAAGTACTCATTGAATTTTATTAGCTTGGGAGGGCAACCTATTTTCCTTAGAGATTTGAAAATGCCTATCCTGCTGACGATGTCAAAAGCCTTAGTTAGATCAACAAAAATGTATAGGAGTCTGTCTCGGAATTTCTCATGCAGTAGTCTTAGTGGGGATATCATGTCTATAGCACTAGTGAATCCAGAACTTTGGAGTGGGGGGGGGGGGCGATCTCTTCCAAACCCTAACCCTAACGCCCAGTAAACCCTAAACCTAAGCATAAACGCGCGTACAGCATATCTATCTATCTATCTATCTATCTATCTATCTATCTATCTATCTATCTATCTGTATATATATATATTGTTATAAACCTGGTGGTGGCACAGAGAGTGTGTGTGTGTAGTCAGCCGACGCAAATCGCCCCAGGCCAGCGCTAGACGAGCGGTCAAGCGTGACGAGTTACGACTGTCAGCCGAGTCGAGGGTCAACAGGACAGTTCGGGAAGGATCGCCGACGTGAACAGAGCTCAGGAGCGTCACGAGAGTTATAGTCATCTGACCACCTAGAAACGTCGAGGGGCGTTCTGTCCGGTTCGAGAAGGCCAGTAGGGACCCTATATAAGAGCGGAGGTGTCGCAGTCAAGACGGTCGAGAAAAGGGGCTCAATACAGCAAGGTTCAGAAAGGAGGTTCACGGCAGGGGTTCAGAGCCCGGTTCACTACAGTCCGGTTGACTACAGCACAGTTCAGCGGTGTGGTTCTGTACGGAGCATTACGACGGTTCAGTGCGGAGTACTATCAAGTACAGTTGAGGCGAACGGCGTCTTGATCTTGGTCTGTGATCGAGTCCGACACAACGAGCCTAGTGTGTGAAGTCAGTCCTGAACTGTTGAACCCAGTGCAAGAGTTGATACGGAGGAACGGTGTTATCGGAGAGATATTTGTACAGTGTACGTGTTGCCAATTGTACAGTATTTGGCTGTTATTTATTCGACTATTAAAGTGTTACGTTGCTTTGGAGCCCTGAGTTGTCAAGTTCTTTAAGTTGGTGGTGTATGGTGCAGTTTGCAGAGAGCCTGGATAGTGAGATTCGTAACAATATATATATATATATATAGGCTATATATATAATATATATATATATATATATATATATATATATATATATATATATATATATATATATATATATATATATATATAAGAATTAAAAAAAAAAAGCAGTGTTTCTTAACCTTAGGCGAAAAAAAACAAATATATATATATATGCATATCCCTGAGTATAACATATAAATATTCCAGAGTAGACATACTTAAATCTCCACGCGTATAAATATATAATGATTATCTTATCTTATCTTATATGATACAGACGTTACTTCAAAAAAGAAGATGATTACGTCCTACGCGTCATGCATTTAGTCATGCATGTTAACCAATTACTTAAATTCAGCCAAGTCACTGGTTTTCCTGGCTAGCTCAGGCAACCCATTCCATGCTCTAATAGCACTAGGGAAGAAGGAGTGTTTGTACAAATTTGTCCTAGCATATGGGACTCGGGAATAATGATATTAATATCCCACTGAGTATAAACATAGAATACAAAAAATAAACATTAAAATATCCCTGAAAAATAAGCATTGAATAACTCAAAGGTAGGCAAACCGGTTCCATTGATATTTTTAATACCGTAAGTCAACTTTCTGATGTAAACTTCACATGCAATCCATAAGTAAAAATAAAGTTATTAATGATTCAAACTCAAATCAAACTTTCAAACTCATATTTCGTATTTTAGTTTTTAGGATTCTAACGATTCTTAAACCCAGAAAATCTCTTTAGGCACATTTAATTAAGATTGTGTTTTTTTTAAATCTTTAGTAAACTCCATATTGGATAAAACATGTGCAGATAAAACTACTTATCAATAAAGTGCACACACACACACACAGAAACGTGCAACGTTTTAACTCAAAAAAAAAATCTTTTCCTAGAAAATCTGTTAACGTCAGAGTGAGCACAGCTAACCAGGGGAAAGATAAGTTTTTCCTTGAAAATCTGTTCATGTTAGAGTGAGAGCAACCTTGTTGTGCCCGGAGTCATATCGACCTCATTATGTGCTAAATATTATCCCTTGATATATATATATATATATATATATATATATATATTTATATATATATGTATGAAATACTGGATTCCTCACTAATCTTTGGACTCGAAGACAAGCCTTATATATATATATATATATATTGATAAACAAACACAAACCCAAGTGTGTGTGTGTTTGTGTGTGTGATTATTTGTAAAGTTAAGCCCACAGTTGTTCTAGAGAAACCGACGGTTTGTTTGCATGAAATGTTTCGGATATTTTTTTCCGAATGGAAGTTTATCACATCCTGGCTTAAACCTTCCGTAGGACGGCAGAACAATGTTGAGTAAAGGGGGGGGGGGGGGAAGGGATCAAATCTCACACCATTGAGACCACACTCTAGAATGCATACCACGCGACCAATGTTGTTTTAAAAAAAAAGAAAGCATTACGCTAGTTTAAAAGTAGTTCTGCATTAAGAAATGTCAGTCCTGACAAGCATCCTATACTCTTATACAATTTATATGTAAAAACAAGCAATAGAAAATATAATACTTTTTGAAAACAAAGCTTATCTAACCGCTAAGTACTGCCATTTTTCTGAAAATGTCTGCGTTTTACTCCATTTCTGCTATATAAAACAAAATTAATTAATTAGTACTACATGATTAAATAATCAGTTGATTTTTGGATTGATTCTTGTATTGTTGTCGACTAGGAATAATTAGGTGAAATTTCAACTTGATCCGAAGTGGATAGTTGGAGAAAAAACGTGTCACAACGTAATTAGGAGACCAAATCCATAAATATATCCACATCTCTCATTAAGTAGCATTTATTCCCCTTTTTCGAAAACAAACAAAATAATGAATCACTTACAGTTAATTAAGTAATTGTTTAATTGCATAACACACGTACACACATGCATAACACACCTACACACATGCATAACACACCTACACACATGCATAACACACCTACACACATGCATAACACACCTACACACATGCATAGCAAACCTACACAAATGCATAACACACCCACACACATGCATAGCACACCCACACACATGCTTTTCCTGTTTCTACTAGGCATGCGCAAGAAAGTTTCCTTTAACTCCCAATTTTCCTGAAAATGTGTAAGTGAAAAGAAAACTTGAAAGTTCAAGTTAAAATAAAAAACCCACTTAAAACCTTACTTTAATAAAATAATCAATAACAACTTAGATTAAAGCAGCTGATATTGATAAAGCTTTCTGAAAAATAAAAGAGAATGTAGACCAAGTCCGGTTATGATGATCACTAAAAATGTATAAAATATAACAGTGATGTCCGATTTACGGCCTGCGGGCCACATCCGGGCAGTGACGCGATGCTATGCGCCCAAGATCTGCCCACAGTGTATTAAGAAGCCAATGAGACACAGTCCCATTGGTCTTGGCGATTTCTTTTTTTTTTTTTCGGCCTGTGACAAGCGTGCCGGAAATCGATATGAACCCAAGATTTAAAATGTTTGAGCATCACTGACATACAAAACTAAATCCAAGACGAGGCAGGGGGAATACTACACAACAACACGGGTAAAGTTTTTTTTTTTAAAAAGCTAATTTCTGTCTCACAAAAATTGAACAAATAAATGTCATTATGTCAAGTGTCAACGTTAAGACATTTAGTGGTTCATTGGATGTTCATACGATTTTCCTAGAACATTCTACAGGTCTCACCCTCCCTTCACCTGTTCTTTAGTCTGTTAACAGTTGCGGTACCATACATGATATGTTGACTGTCTTATTTCATTCCACTCTGTCCATTGCCTTAAATAGAAACTCTTTCAATGACTTTATTGTTTTCTTCTCCTCGCTTTTTTTGTTTTCCTTTTTTTCCCTGGTACTGCTCCTGCAGGAAAGTCTTTTCGAGCTCTGAGGTCATTGTGAAATTGCATAAAGTTTTAGTTTGCATTTTCTAACAGTGGTCAGCAAATTATCGTGAGGTCGAATAACTCATTTGTGATTCGGTCTTTGTGGGGGATACCTAGTATCTTGCTATAGCATCTCTGTCCCATTTCTAGGATCCTCCTCTCTAATTCTGATGTTAGATTCCAAGATTTACAAGTATGCCAAAGTGTGGCCATGATTCTATGACCAAGGAGCGTATCAGTCTGATTTTTGTGCTGAAGGCAATTTCTTTATCTTTCCAGACTGTTTTGAGCTTTGCAGGTACTGCTGTGGACTGTGCAGTTCTGCCCAGTAGTTCAGCATTGGTGCCTTCTTCTGAAACAATATCTCAGAGGTATTTAAAATTTCTGACACTTGTCAGCTTTTCGCCTCCAAAACTAATGTCCACTTTAAAGTTCTGTTGGCTATTGGTCATAATGTTTTGTTTTTTTCGACATTTATTTATATACCATATGCTGCGTGAGCCTTAAGCGCATCACAAAGTCATGTAGCTCTTCCTTAGTCCCTTCTTGACATCTATTTTTCTCTCTATATTTTTTTCTAGAAAATTCTTAAATTTAAATTCTTGCATCATTTTTTTTCAACTTTGCCAGAGTGTTTGTTATCTTATCTCTTTCTTATCTTATAAATTACAGGCGTCACTTCGAAGAAGAAAATAACTACATTCTACACACCCATGTGTCAATCTAGCCGTGAGTGTTAAAGTCATTGGTTCTCCTGTCTAATTATGGCAACCTGTTCCATGCTCTAAATGCGTTAAGAAAGAAGAGTGCTTGTAAGAATATGCCCAAGCATATTGAGTAAGAAATGTGCCTTTTTATTAGGATATGTTTTGTATTCATAAATTATGATTCAGAGGTTTATGTGGTAATTTTTGCATTACTTTTTAGTCGTCTGTTCTGGGGTGTGTCTCCAAATTGAGTGATTTATTAATGGTCTTACTCCAGTCAAATGCGAATATTTATTTTTTTTTTATAAACCTCACGGCTGTATTTTGCGCTTACTCTATTTTCTCAGTTTCCTTGGCTTAAGGGTTTGAAGCTTTCCTCAGGAAAAAAATGTGAAAGATGTCAGCTGGGCAATTTATTTAAATAATTATATTCAAACATTTTTTTTCGGATTTTTTTTTTGTCGAAACATTTCTCCTTTTTTTTTCTAGGGAAATGCTCATTTCTAAGCTCCTTTTGAGGCTGTACGTTGAGATTCGTCTACACATTTCAGATTGGTTTTACAATATCGCTAACTACAGTTTACAAATGGAAGTATACACTACAGAAGATATTGGACATGCGATTTCTTTAAACTTAAATCTGTTAAGAGAATAGTGTATACATTAACTATTAAACAGAAAAAAGCGGATATCGCCAAAGTTATTCTATAGTTGTTGTTTTTTTTACCAACAATAAATGGAGTTTAAGGTTGTAGCACTTACCTAATGATGTATAAACATAACAACAATAAATGGAGTTTAAGGTTGTAGCACTGACCTAATGATGTATAAACATAACAACAATAAATGGAGTTTAAGGTTGTAGCACTGACCTAATGATGTATAAACATAACAACAATAAATGGAGTTTAAGGTTGTAGCACTGACCTAATGATGTATAAACATAACAACAATAAATGGAGTTTAAGGTTGTAGCACTGACCTAATGATGTATAAACATAACAACAATAAATGGAGTTTAAGGTTGTAGCACTGACCTAATGATGTATAAACATAACAACAATAAATGGAGTTTAAGGTTGTAGCACTGAACTAATGATGTATAAACATAACAACAATAAATGGAGTTTAAGGTTGTAGCACTGACCTAATGATGTATAAACATAACAACAATAAATGGAGTTTAAGGTTGTAGCACTGAACTAATGATGTATAAACATAACAACAATAAATGGAGTTTAAGGTTGTAGCACTGACCTAATGATGTATAAACATAACAACAATAAATGGAGTTTAAGGTTGTAGCACTGAACTAATGATGTATAAACATAACAACAATAAATGGAGTTTAAGGTTGTAGCACTGAACTAATGATGTATAAACATAACAACAATAAATGGAGTTTAAGGTTGTAGCACTGAACTAATGATGTATAAACAATATTTTTCGTTTTGTTATATAACAAAAGGCATCTAAGCTGTTTTAGTAGTTAAAATCTAGTTCACCTAATTCTTCTGTTGCTTGCCAAATGTACATATCCTAAGATCATCAATATTATCTAAGGACGTTTATGTCAAGTTTCATCAGGATTGGTCGAATAGTTTTTATTTCCTTGAAAGACATATATAAATACACCTTACATTCTACTTTATATATTAGAGAGAGAGAGAGAAAGAGAGAGAGAGAGAGAGAAAGAAAGAGAGAGAGAAAGAGAGAAAGAAACTGTCAGACAGACATGGACAGAAAGAGACAATGAGAATTATTTTATTTTCATCTGTGGGGTAAAAGTATAAATAGCTGATTGGGATGTCTCCAATGTACCGAAGAATGAACATTTGGATGTGCTATATGTTTGACAAACGTGAGGCCTATAGAATAACTGTGTACACTCTTTAGTTCTACCAAATCCAAGTTTCTAAATGCTTTCGTTTGTAGCTCAGTGAAAAAAAAAGTTATTAACACTGAAGTTTACTTTTATAGCGTCTGTGACATAGTTTAATTGATCGTGAGAACCACGTGGTAGAATTAGTTACGATTTCTAGGGAACTGAAGTGTTTCTGGAACAGAAGAAAAAGCGGGTTTTCCCGTAATTACCTAACCATTAAAAACATAAATGGATCAGGGTTCACTCCCGAAAGTTCGAACGATTTATTTATGGGGGATTGATTTGAATGTCAAATCAGAAAAGCAGCAAGCAAAAACTGGCGCCCTGTGCACTTCACTTGATTAGTGCCCCTCCCCCCCTAATTTTTGTCAAGAAACAATACGTAGCATTACAGGCTAATATATAGAGTGTATTCAAAAATAAGAATATGATACTAATAGCAATGAAAATCTATAAGAATAGTTACTCCCAAGCTTTGCTTTTACAAAAAACTAGTCTGCTTTTCGTGCTAAAAAGGGACACTGGTGCTCCTTTGTGTTTCAAATTCACCTTTAAAGGATATATTAAAATCGACCTTTTCAAAAAAGTTCAATTTTGATACGGCGGCAAAATCTATTGCAACGAATATCAATCTACATAACGGACGTAATTATCTTCTTTTTTGAAGTAATGTCTGTAATATATAATAATTTATATTTGATAAAGTGCATGATTATATAAAATTTTCTTTTACAAGAACATGAAAAAAGTATAACTTCAAGATGATAGGCCTACAAATGTTGAGAACTTATTATCTTTACTTGTAGTTCAGTTTGATCTAATACTATCAAATCATATTTGAAATGTCAAGCCAAAAATAATCATACCTATCACCACAATTTCAACATTATTTTTTTTTTTACAATACCTCTACTCAAGTCAGAACTTCATGGGGCTATCAATTAATGACTCTTATCTCAAAAAACGGCTCTAATAAATTTCCTAGAAATGTAACAGTGAATGTATATCGCTGAGAAAAGAATGACTAGCTTGTCGACCACACAGGGAAAACTTTAGTTTGACCGTTATATTAAACATTTTCAAATAAAAAATAAATAAATGTAAATTTGGCTTGAGAACTAGACTTAGATGTTTTTTTGTTTATTATTACACCTAGATGTTATGAGTTTTCAGTCTATGTGACAGGTTTACCATAACAGTATTTCTTATTTGTTTTAGTTTTTTGTTACTGTTAATAACTGGCATTTTTCTGAGTGGTATAGATTAATAGAGTTGTAAATCAAAAGTCTAGATCTAGATGTCATATAGAAAGTACCAATGAATAATTGCACACATTTGCATTGCCCGCTTAAAGATTGCGTAATATCATTCCTTTAAGCAGCTGACGAATTCAAAAACACAGGTTTGATACCCGATATGGACCAAACATTTTTTAATTCTAAAGAAAAAAAATTATATTTTTAGTTGTATAATGCAGATATTTATTTTTTTTTAAATGTATTTTTAAATGTTTTTCTTTTTATCTTCTGTGATCAACAGTTGAAAATTAACTGCTAAGAAAGCTAAAATAAAATAAATATTAAGAACAATATTTGATTCGACTTCTTGTATTTCTCATACATGGTTCCTTAGATCTAGACCAGTGGCGTCACTAGGCAGGTGCGGGGGGTGCGGGCCGCACCGGGTGACACCCACCAGGGGGTGACACCCAAGTGGAAAAAATGCACTTTTCCAAAATGCAACTTTAGAAAGAAAAATACTTCCTCGAATGTCTCTCACAGTTTAGTATCAGCATGTCCCAACCCTTTTAAATTTCATTCTATTTGACTTTATTAGGTGTTGTAGACGCCAGGAGAAGAGTTTCTGAAGCTCAGAAATGTAGAAAAACGCTTGGCGCCCGGGGCGAAGTGTGTGAATTCAAGGCACTCCCCCAAACATCTTATCTGACCAGTTGAGTGGTGAACGTATCATTTTTTGTTGCAATGTGTTGAAAAACGGCATAAGCCTCTCAAACGCATAAGGCTGCAAGCTTTCTCCACGGCGACTTTCAAAGCCACTTCTCAGCAGGTGCCCACGAAATTCAGGACATCTACAAAGGCGTGACGCCAGGTTAGACGTGGACGCCATGTTTTTTATTTCACCTTTTTGTCTTTCATGTTAAGGCTGACTTTAATAGACGTGTTTCGTCTTGTCTAATGATATGTCTCACAAATGCCATTGAGTAGGTGGATTTTAATCTCCTGGCTAATTGATTTTTTTTGTTCAAATAGGCCCTACTTATTGAAAGACGGCTCCTGCTTTCCAATCCGACATGCAACATCATGAGATATATCTCCATCACTGCCTAAATAGGTTAACTCTACTATTTGTATGACCAATGTTGATCGGGAACTGGGTAACCTGCACCCTATATGTATAATTTTGAGGGCGTCTTTATCCGTCAGCTCGTGTATACATTTAATTTTATTTCAAAGTAATGCTATGTCTTCTGCATAATCCATCTTGGTTTGATTTACGCCATGGCAACCCGAATGCAGCCTGTTTAATGATACCGTCGATGGCTTCAAGAAAGAGAAATGTGGATAAGATACACGCTAATCTCATATCCGTATCGATGTTGAAGAATTACAGCGTCTGTTATGAGACAACAGCTTGATTTGATTTAGACATGTCGCTGAATCTGGACAAATTGTTGCAAGATACCTTACTCTTTTGCTTTTTTCCAGAGTGATTCTGCTGGACGCTATCAAACTAATTTTGTTAAAATCTACAAAACTGAATTTTCGTCCTGGTTTTCCAGGCTTTTTTGACGAAGTTTCGCAGGAAGTAAACCTGTTGAGTGCTTTTTTCGGAAGTAACTGACAAACACTAGTGTAATTTAAGACCTTTTCCTTAAAGAGCTTTTGAATAATTCTAGTAAAACATATGCTCAACTCAAGGTTTCTCAATTCTATGATTGCACATTTTTAATTTATACAATAATATTTGATAGAATGTGAAAAACAATGACATTTTAAAATAGAATCGAAAACTAATTTTCGAGTATAACCAATTTATTAATTAGCTTACAGTTTTATTGTTCAATATAAAGAAAGTTGTTTGTTTTTTAGGGGAAAATATTTTTTTCTTGGGAGGGGGGGGGGGGGTTTACACCCCGAGCTTACCGCACCGGGTGACACCGACCCTGGCGACGCCACTGATCTACACCATAGATTTATATATTATATCTAGACTGGAAACCGGAAACAAATTCTTATCCGCGATTGGTTGATTAACAGATATATATATATATATATATATATATATATATATATATATATATATATATATATATATATATATATATATATATATATATGTACGTAACTCTTTTTCAATCTCTACTTGAAGTCGCCCTAATCAAACTTTTCTGTCTTAGAAAAGTAATGATCTTTATTTTTCAAAGTTTAGAAACAATGCAAAATCATATCTCGGATTTTGTTTAAAATGGGCTATTAATCACAGAACTATATATTCACGCTAAGATATGAATTAAACCCATTTCCTGTGATATAATTGAGATAATGTTTCAAAAATCCTAGATCGAGATAATTTATGTCTGTTGATTTTAATCATCTTATGTACATTTAAATAGATTGATTACCTAGAACTCTCTAGATTATGTATCTAAAAATTGCAAAATAAAAATTATGAGACGAGAGTACTCTTATTTTTTATGTTCAATCATGGTTCAATTACTAGATCTAGATCTAAAAATTAAATTATATGTTACATAGGTTAGGGTTGAAAAAAAACATTTCTTATATCTACATTACAAAACAACGACATTTATTGTAGTTTTAAAAGATCTCCCTGTCCAGTCTAGATACAATATATATAAGTCTATGATCTAGACATAGAAGACGATGCGAAAAATTTTCTTTGACATTAATTTATTAAACCCTTTAAGAAATGCGGAAATACCCGAAGATCTATAGCCTGTTCAAAATAAATATTTTTCTTGCCAAAATTACATTTCTTTCTTTTTATACTTTGAAAAATTATAACGGTCAAACTAGAATTTTCTTAGTGTGGCCAACGAAATAAAAATTCTTTTCCCAACAATATACAGCAACTATCAAATTTTCTAGGAAAATTGTTAGAGCCATTTTCGAGATTCGTGTCAAGGTTACACCCACCCACCAATAAGTTTCCACGAAAGTATGCGTTAATTAGAGGTATAGTAAAATATAAACAACAGATCGTAAGTTCCAATGTTCAGTCTTTCGTAAAGTTTAAAAATAATTTCCTCTAAAATTTGTAGGCTGACTCATCCCATAGCAGAAGACTGTAATGGAATAATTTTTTTTCCTGGGGAGAATATTGATTATTATTATTTTTTTTTTTTGTAAAATTTTGATATCATTTAAATCGCTTATGATGCAATGAATTTTCGGAAAATGTATTAACTCCCACTAATTATCTGATGAACTTGTTTAGGCCATGACCTTTAAACGAGTTATTGATATTTCATTATTTTATTATCAGGACAAATAAATATCAGCACTACTAGTAATGCACAAAAGATGAGGCATTAACCGGTGACAGGTGTGTCCATGGGCGTAGCCAGGATTTTTTTCGGGGAGGGTTTTTTTTTTGGGGGGGGGGGGATTCCCCCCCGACCTCCCCCCCCCCGCTAAAAAAAAATATGTGTGTGTGTGTACATAATTAATCTTTATTACATTCTGACCATTTCGGAAGACGTTTGTTGTTTATTGTAGACTCCCCGCCCTTGCTAGCAAGGGGGTCTGTGGGAGTTCGCAGCGCTCCCCCAGCGCGGGGAAGCCCCGCCGCCGAGCACTATTTCTGGTATTGAAAGCCAACAAAATGCATATTCTGAGGTATCTACAGTACATTATCTTGCTATTAAAAAGTATTATTTCAAAAACCTAATGTGCTATTCTTACTGACTTGGACCCTCTCGCGCCGTTCGGCGCATTTTCCGGCAAGCTGTTTCCGCAACTCTTATTTTGCGTAATTCATTTTGTCGGAAAACATGTCCCGCAAAACCTCATGCGACTCTCTGTCACAACCTTACTAAGGATTCGACTCCCAGTTCGGCATATGATTTCTTTGATTTAGACCCGATCTCTATGACTGACTCCTAAAATCTGTCTTAGCCATCTTTGTTGAGACACATTTAATGGTTTTCAATTTCGGCAGAAGACTATTCACACTTAATTAATGGAGCCCAAGCCACTGGTAGAAATTTGTAACCTTTCTTGACTACGCTCTTGGAATTACCTACATGCCTGTATTTCGCTTTAGATTTTATATGGAAAAGGAAAGTTTTTTCGTGAAATCATCTGTTGAGGGGTTTTAAACTAAAAAATCTCTGGGTTCTTTTTTTGTTTTGTTTTTAATTCAAAACCCCATTTAGCTACGATCAAAGAATTTGGTGACTGTAGTTTGCTTTAAAATAATATTGAAGAGAGAGGTTTTGAACTCTAAAGGCTCTGTAGGGGAATTTTAAACTGAAAACCATCTGGAGGGGTTTTAAACTTTAAAGAAAAAGCCATCTGGTAGAGGGGGATTTAAACTCAAAACCATTTTGGCTACGCTCATAGATTTTATAGTGTGTAATTTGCTTTTTTTTTTAAGTTGAAGAGGTACTTTTTAGCTTCAAACCCCAACTGGAAGGGGGAGGGGGGTTAAACTCAAAACCCCATTGGCTACGCTCATAGAATTTTTGAGTGTGTAATTTGCTTTTTTTATATTGAAGATGGGGTTATCGTAAATTTTGGATGGGGTTTTAAAATCAAAATCTTCCTCAACTGTGCTGTTGGAATTTGGGGATTGTTGTTTGCATTTTTTTTTTGTTTTGTTTTATAGAAGAGGGGGATTTAACCTCTGGTAGGGGGTTTAAAATTCAAAACCCCCTGTAGGGGGTTTTAAACTCAAAGCCCCCTGGTAGAGGGATTTGTATCTCAAAACCCCCTGATAGGGGTTTTTAAAATCTCAAAACCCCCTGGTAGGGGGATTTAAACTCAAAACCCCCTGGTAGAGGGTTTTTAACTCAAAACTGCCTCGGCTGTGCTGTGGTAAGTGATGATTTAGTATTAAAATCTCACCTAAAATAAACAAAATGAAAGCAAAAATCAGTCTCTTAATTCCGTCCCCCCCGCAGGGGGGGGGATTTCATTTCGGGGGGGGGGGGGGGTTTGAACCCCAAGACCCCCCCCCCTGGCTACGCCCATGGGTGTGTCCCAGATAATTCCTGATCTTAGTCTTATGACGCCAAGGTGGAAACACCTAGAGTAAGAGGCTCAGAAGGATGGGCGCAGCTGGCAGCCACTTGGATATATTGAAGCTCTGGGATAAAACTTCTTTGAGACTTTGCACCTTAGACAGCTTAAACCAAGGAGCGACTGAGAAACTTAATTTCTATTTATGGTGTGACCCAGACACAAAATGTCCTCGGCCATGGAGGAGAAACCTTCAGACAGAAGACCAAGCAAAAAGTCACTGCTCAACGTTTGACTTAACAACGAAAATCTTTCGATGATTGTAGGGTTTCATGCGAGACATGGCAGTCATTGCCAAAACTGAGAAAAGACTAAATGTGGCTCAACGAGAAGGCTAAGACAGATTTAAGCAGTTACAGAGATCGGGTCAAAAAGAAATCATATGCCCAAAAGGAAATCGACCACTTAATGAGGTTGTGACAGAACGTCGCATGAAATTTGCAGGAGATGCTCACCGACAGAATAAATTACGCATACCAAGAGTCGCAATAAAATAAAGACCAATACGAGGAAAGCGCAACGAGGACGTCCTAGAATAACTTTGATGGAGGACATCAGAGTAGTGGACACCAAGTGGGAGAGGCTTCAGACTTTGTCAAGACAGATCTTTATGGTGACAGCTTGCCGCCCTAAATCTAAATAAGTAAGAGTTTAAAAGGGCAAGTTGTTATGTTCAATCCTTATCGAAGTTGATCTTAGTGGATTGGTTGAAAAAAATGTTTAACTGTTTAACTTTTTAAAAGTCACTAGTGACAAGACTTGGTGATATATGAATCCTTTGAGTGCAAGCATGAGCAGGCACCGAGGAAGTTCAATGCTGGCACACATAAAGAGTTCAGGATTATACACTCAATAATCAAAAAGTCAATAGTTCAAACAGGATCAGGCCCGCACGCAATTGATCCAAGATAGGAAAAAACTGTGGTGGGAACTGATTGAGATTAAACTCGAAGTTCAGTTAATATCGGAGTTATGTAATTAAACACTTTTCAAAGCTTTAATAAAGAACAAAAGAGAGATCATAATGCTGTTCACCGCTAATCCGCTAATTAATAACAAAGGACCTATAATTACAAATTAAGAAGGCTTGTTCCCTCCATTGTGAGAAGTTCTATCGGTGTGGCCCGGGGCTGTCAAGCTATATCTTGATTCTAAAATATTGATTTAATTTAAAACAAGCAGAGAATAAAAATAATAGTATCAATTAGTTTGAATCAATCATGTAATGATTTTTTAATAGATCTAGACTAACAATAATAAATTTGTATAATTGGAAATCTTTCTAATTACTTTTATTGTTTAGCGCAATTTTCATGCTTCTAGCATGCTCAGTGCGCAATGGTCCAATCACTTTTATAGACCAGTTTGTAGGGTGTGGTATACGAGGGGATTTCTGGAAGAACACGCGCTTGGTCCTATTTCATGTTTGCTTATTGTGAGCCTAGTACAGGCAGTGACTGTGGTTAGACGTACCATCTCGAAGTACAGGCAGTGAATGTGGTTAGACGTACCATCTCGAAGTACAGGCAGTGAATGTGGTTAAACGTACCATCTCGAAGTACAGGCAGTGACTGTAGTTAGACGTACCATCTCGAAGTACAGGCAGTGAATGTGGTTAAACGTACCATCTCGAAGTACAGGCAGTGACTGTAGTTAGACGTACCATCTCGAAGTACAGGCAGTGACTGTGGTTAGACGTACCATCTCGAAGTACAGGCAGTGACTGTAGTTAGACGTACCATCTCGAAGTACAGGCAGTGAATGTGGTTAGACGTACCATCTCGAAGTACAGGCAGTGAATGTGGTTAGACGTACCATCTCGAAGTACAGGCAGTGAATGTGGTTAGACGTACCATCTCGAAGTACAGGCAGTGAATGTGGTTAGACGTACCATCTCGAAGTACAGGCAGTGAATGTGGTTAGACGTACCATCTCGAAGTACAGGCAGTGACTGTGGTTAGACGTACCATCTCGAAGTACAGGCAGTGAATGTGGTTAGACGTACCATCTCGAAGTACAGGCAGTGAATGTGGTTAGACGTACCATCTCGAAGTACAGGCAGTGAATGTGGTTAGACGTACCATCTCGAAGTACAGGCAGTGACTGTGGTTAGACGTACCATCTCGAAGTACAGGCAGTGAATGTGGTTAGACTTACCATCTCGAAGTACAGGCAGTGAATGTGGTTAGACGTACCATCTCGAAGTACAGGCAGTGACTGTAGTTAGACGTACCATCTCGAAGTACAGGCAGTGAATGTGGTTAGACGTACCATCTCGAAGTACAGGCAGTGAATGTGGTTAGACGTACCATCTCGAAGTACAGGCAGTGAATGTGGTTAGACGTACCATCTCGAAGTACAGGCAGTGACTGTGGTTAGACGTACCATCTCGAAGTACAGGCAGTGACTGTAGTTAGACGTACCATCTCGAAGTACAGGCAGTGACTGTAGTTAGACGTACCATCTCGAAGTTCAGGCAGTGACTGTAGTTAGACGTACCATCTCAAAGTACAGGCAGTGACTGTGGTTAGACGTACCATCTCGAAGTACAGGCAGTGACTGTGGTTAGACGTACCATCTCGAAGTACAGGCAGTGAATGTGGTTAGACGTACCATCTCGAAGTACAGGCAGTGAATGTGGTTAGACGTACCATCTCGAAGTACAGGCAGTGACTGTAGTTAGACGTACCATCTCGAAGTACAGGCAGTGAATGTGGTTAGACGTACCATCTCGAAGTACAGGCAGTGAATGTGGTTAGACGTACCATCTCGAAGTACAGGCAGTGAATGTGGTTAGACGTACCATCTCGAAGTACAGGCAGTGACTGTGGTTAGACGTATCATCTCGAAGTACAGGCAGTGACTGTAGTTAGACGTACCATCTCGAAGTACAGGCAGTGACTGTAGTTAGACGTACCATCTCGAAGTTCAGGCAGTGACTGTAGTTAGACGTACCATCTCAAAGTACAGGCAGTGACTGTGGTTAGACGTACCATCTCGAAGTACAGGCAGTGACTGTAGTTAGACGTACCATCTCGAAGTACAGGCAGTGAATGTGGTTAGACGTACCATCTCGAAGTACAGGCAGTGACTGTGGTTAGACGCACCATCTCGAAGTACAGGCAGTGACTGTGGTTAGACGTACCATCTCGAAGTACAGGCAGTGACTGTGGTTAGACGTACCATCTCGAAGTACAGGCAGTGACTGTGGTTAGACGTACCATCTCGAAGTACAGGCAGTGACTGTGGTTAGTGTCAGTAGGAGGTATGTCGAGAATGAATGTTAGTTTGATATTTTGGTATGATTGTTATATGCCCTTGTTATGAATGCAAAGTGTTGCACGTGTTGTGAACTAAATGATTAAGTCTTCGTTGAATGTGCGAGAGAGTGTGTTAAGTCAGAGAGGTCTTGCTCCCGGTACAGGAAGGTTGTACGTTTACTTCCTGGACTGGTATTTATGCATTTATATATTTATAAGTTGATGGACTGGTGTTTTGTGTATTAATATTTCATAAGAGTGATATAATTGTGTGCTTTATTAAGTATTAAAGTATTATCGATATTCATGATTATAAGGAGTTGATGTATATTAAGTGTTCGTATTTGAGTTAAGCAAGTATTGATGAATTATAATTGAGTAACCAAGAAAGTATCAAGCAAGTATTATCTAATATTCAAGAAACCCCTAGTGAGCCACAGGAAGACAAGAAACACAATAACAAGAGACAAGCATATATGTAAATTAAAACCCCTGACAGTTAGAAGTACAATCTGGAAGTACAGGGTATTACGAGAAATCATTTTATGTTCCTTTTATGGAATTTGCTTCTTTTTGTTTTTTTCTTAGAAATAATGCTTTCAAATAAAAAGTTAATGGCTGAAATCAAACCAAAAAAAAAATCTGGGACTTAAATAATTATAAGTTTATACAAAAAAATGTGTATAATACATACTATTATAGATTTTCTGGCTTAGATTTGTATGTAATCTTCTGTTATTTAATGGGACCTTATTGAGAAATTAAGATTGGTCTAGCAAGGGAATTTCCATCATAAATCGAAAAGTGGTTTTTCTAAAAAAAAAGGGGGGGGGGAAGTAGATGATTTAACGCATTAGAAAATGTGTGTTTAGCAAACAAGTTTCAGTTAATGAAGATTAGATTACTTTTAAATAATTCAAAATGACGTATTTCTACTTCCCTGTTTCAAAAACATAGAAGAATTAGGGTCATCACGCCAAATAGTAAAATTTAATCTCTGGTGGCAAGACACCTTAAAGCCAAATATGAGCATTATTCTTAGTAAAAAAAAAAGTTATAAATTATAGGCATAGCAACCAGGGCGCAAATGGATTCGTTGCATATATGCGCTCCGGCATATGACAATTAATAGCTTAAATAAAAAATTATGGTTGAAAAATCAATAAAATAAATAAGTAGATAAATAAATGATACAACAACCTGTGTCACAGAGGTAAAATGTATTTGTGCAATTATTATGTGTTTCAGTACACTAATTTATCACAGTAACCAGCTCTTTATTTCCACGTACATAATATCTGGCTTACAGCAAAAGCAATCAAATACAATGAGAGTCAATACAAAATAAATAATAATGATGTATCCACAGACCTCTGGATCTATGTTAGAGAAAATACAGTTTAAAAAAGGAAGGCGGGTAGAGATTTTGAAATACATAACCAAACTAACAATGTCAAGGATGTTTGATTAATTAAGTAGTCACTGTACTTAACTAATAATCAAAATTTCTAAGACAATTTTACGAAACAATTTTTTTTTTATTCAACTTTATTTTTTTTAATGGCCAAAGCAGAAATTCTAGCACATTTGTTGTGCTAACAGGTGCACATGAGAAATGTTATCAACATGTGGTTTATCAACACTTTTGGTATTCTATATGTGGGACAGACTTACAAGCTCACTTGCGATAGTGTACGTGTGACAGACTTACAAGCTCACTTTTTATAGTTTTGCCCTCCATTATGACAATTCACCGCATACATTCAAGACAATTTTAGATGCATTATTACGGACTACTTACACATTTGTTTTCAACACTTAAAAATCTCAAATTTAAAACACCCAGGTAATAAAGAGATTAGGATTCAGACGGTATTGAAGTTGGAAGGTCGAATAGCTTTCAATGTAGATTTATTTGTTCTATAATAGTGTTTATTGGAGGCGTGGTGGCTGAGTGTTCAAGTGCTTTGCTTTCGAACCGGGGTCCGGGGCTCTAATCCTGGTGAAGATTGGGACTTTTAATTTCGGAATCTTCGGGCGCCTCTGAGTTCACCCACCTCTAATGAGTACCTAACATTAGTTGGGGGAAAGTAAAGGCGTTAACTGTGGGACACAGAAGCAAATGACCTTTATATCATCTGCTCAATAGACAACACGGTCTGAAAGGGGAACTTTACTTTTTTTTTTCTAAATAATATTAATTAAATAATAATCATATTCTGCAAAAAGCAAATTCAAATGGCAGGGCTTTGTTTTTGTTAAAGAAACTCGGTAGTTGCTAATACATTCCTGCAAGGAACTGTACCAGGATAAAAGTAGAAAGGAAGACAAACGATGGAAGACATCATAGAGAAATGAGCGGACATGAGCTGCACGGTACTGAGCAAGGCAAAAAACAAGAAAGGAATGGAACAATCTAGTTGGTATTCTCACTTGTGCCCGAATGAGGAAAAATGGTAGGGACACTTGAATATGAAAAGTTCACTTGTGGCGCCCCATTGGTTCTAAAAGGTAAGTACACGTGACTGCAGATAGTTCACTTGTGGTGCATCAGTGGTTACAGACCTTGAAGCATTGAATTAAATGGGAAATTCTGAAAGAAATTCTTGAGCATTGTAATATATGCCAATACAAAAACGATGCCAGATTAATGCTGAAGTTATTTAATGAAATGTTGGTATATACTGGTAAATATATACATAAGGCTTGTCTTCGGATCCGAAGCTAATTGGTAAATACTATAAAAACAAATTAGATGACTGAAATATTTATAAAACCTTTAGTTTTATGTATATAAATATTTATATTTAAAAAATAAGTAGCACCTTTTCATTTTGATGTGAATACGACTGTTTTTCATACAGTTTGATTTCTTTCTTGGGAAGCAAAGCGTCATCCTGTTGAAATCTTCCTCCTTGCTAATGGTAGACATACGCTGCAATGTAAGAGTGCATACACTGTACTTTAGACAAGTTTCAGTTGGTATTGATGGTTGGTCCGGTGACTGCTTCATCTCTCCGATGTGCATTGAAAGAACATCTATCACGACAAGAACTGCTGAAGATGCCGATTAATAGGCAATGCTGAGATGCTGTGCCGATTTTCTCCAGGATGCGCATCTTTCTTCGGCTTTACGTGTAACTGTGAGATACTACACTAGCTCATGACACTACTTTTGTTCTTGATGACCTAGTCTAGCTATTAGGTGGACCTGTTACAAAGATCTTGTGTGTTTACATACAAGGAGGCGTACTCATTTTCACAAACCCTTTGCTGCTCTGGGAGAACTCTTACTTCCGGGCATGCTGGTTTATGATGTCTATGCAGTTGCCTATTGATATATATGTCCTCGTAATGGCTATTGCCAGCCTGGCGTTGGAAAGTGCAGCATCTTTTCTTTTTGGCTAAGGTGAAGACGATGAAGGCAGTGAGGAGGAGAAAGACTGCCCCTGTGCAGGCTAGAAGAATAATAAATTTAGTCTGATCCACTAGCCCGGAGTCTTTCTCGTTATTATATCTGGCAGTGAATTGAGAGGTAAGATTAATGTTGAAACTGAAACTCAATACCGAGCAGTTGAGTCTGTGAGAAGCTGAACAAAGGCATTTGACCGAGCTGTATCCTGCTCCTACACTAAAACTTGCAGATACTTCAGCACCTGGCGACTCTTTCTCAATAAGAGTTCGATTACTTTCACATGTAACGCGAATCTTGGCTATGAAATATCCCCCGCCTGTCACATTGCACACAACGGACACATTTGTATATCTCAAGGAGTTCACTGTATTAGCATTGTACCCCACCTTTTGGAGAGAGACTAAATGACCTAGCACTGAAGTACTTTCAACCCAGCTCAAACCCAGGTCCACTCCATTTATGGATAAATCGTCGAATTCCATTCCTAAGCAGAAAACTCTGGTTCCTGAATGTATCGATGAGGCTTGGAAGGAATACATGGAAACATAATTGGACCCGTTGGAGTAAACGTCCCCACTATACTGTTCGTTGCCTACTCTCCAGTGGATATTAGGCTTTTTGCTGAAATTTCGCGCTTCGCAGATGAAGTGCACGGAGAGTTTAGAATCATGACAAACTCGTGTTGGACCTAGGGGCGTTGTTCTGTAGACGACTAAAGTCCTATTATAGTTCTTCAACATAAGAGGCTCTGTAGCTTTTGCTGGGACTGCCGTGCCATAGACAAAGGACGAAAGTGTTGGAGCTAGCACCCCAAAAAACACATAGGTACCGTAATCTGGGAGTTGAATGTCAATGGAACAAGTAACGTTTTTGAAACCGTTTCCTAGGTCAGAGTTCGCTTTACTCCAGCCTGTGTGATTAACCTTGGCAGATTTACGTGAAAGTTGTTCCCAGTAATTGACATCGCATTGCAAACCCGGGTACACTTTGGACGAACTGCACTCGAAGCGGACTGACTTCTGGTTGGTCTGCATGACTCGGCAAACGGCCGACTCTGGCTTGTGGTACGGCTCAATGAGACATCCAGACTTGAAACCTGTTCTCGGGACAACGATCTGGATGTTTTTCCTGCCAAGGTCGATGCTGACGTTGCGAAGGACGAAGGTGCTCTTGCGAAGACTTTCGTCGTACGACACTTCAGCCTTGGAGTTTTTGTTACACGGATACTCAGCGCTGTCGTACTGCCAAACAAAGAAGTCCCTGGTGATTGAAAACACAAGCATAAAGACATGTAGATTTGATTTGACAACTTTTAATATATACATGTAGACTTTACTACATAATTTCCACATAACACCTTCCCCTTTCCTTGTTTGTCTAGCACCAAGAATTCACTTAGTGGTGCTGATCTAAATCCAATAAAACCAAATAACAGATGCGAAAAACAGGAACTTCAAAAGTATCTTAGTTTGGGAGCTTTTTACTTTCAAGATTCGGACTACCTCAGAACGTTGTTCTGAACTGTTTTTTTCCCATGGATTACAAAATTAAGGGGAGTAAGTCATGAAAATAAAGTGGAAAATAAAAATATTCTAAACAGTTTATTATCTCCCTTAGCTTTAAAATTATAATACTGAAAATAAAATTCTTTGCAATTTTCAGAGAAAAAAAAATCCTTTTTTCAATTTCCTATTCATGAGATACCGGGAAGAGAAAATAAGTTACGTTTTTTGTTTCAAATCACAAACCCTTAATCTATCATTCCAACCGAAAGAATTCTAAAACTGAATTAGTGTAGTCTAGTTTTGACAGAGTGAAGATTGACGTCATCGACTGTGTCACTGGAGTAGGAAGTCTCATTTTCAACAATTCTCTAAGCACTAGTCTATTTGAACCCCAGAAACAATGTGAATGGAAGCACTGGGAACATGTCAAGTAGAACACGGTAAAAGTGTGATCTAGGACATAAGGAAAGTGTGATTCATTGGCAATGTCTTCGATTCCGAAGGTGAAAGATGAGTGCAGTGTTCCACATGACTACGTAAACCCATATTCGACCTGCTTATTTTCCCGCATCTCGTGCAGACAAAACCGTTGTTTCACTAGCGGTCTATTTAAGTTTTCTTTTCGTCCTCTGCGCCTGTCTTCAATATTGGGTCTCAAATGTGTGTCCCGCAGCGTTTGCGAGGGCTCTTCAACTGTCTCTTTCAATCTGCTGCCAGCTACTTTCATCTCTGCCAGTGAGGGCGAAATAGCTGCCCAGTTGATCTTTATAGCGTTTACGGGGGGCACCTCTGTAACACCGTTCTCCTCTAAGCTCGCCAGTAAATGAGTGAGGTATCAAGAGTAAATGAGTGTGGTATCAAGAGTAAGTGAGTGAGGTATCAAGAGTAAAAGTGTGAGGTATCAAGAGTAAATGAGTGAGGTATCAAGAGTAAAAGTGTGAGGTATCAACAGTAAAAGTGTGAGGTATCAAGAGTAAAAGTGTGAGGTATCAAGAGTAAAAGTGTGAGGTATCAACAGTAAAAGTGTGAGGTATCAAGAGTAAAAGTTTGAGGTATCAAGAGTAAAAGTGTGAGGTATCAACAGTAAAAGTGTGAGGTATCAACAGTAAAAGTGTGAGGTATCAACAGTAAAAGTGTGAGGTATCAACAGTAAAAGTGTGAGGTATCAACAGTAAAAGTGTGAGGTATCAACAGTAAAAGTGTGAGGTATCAACAGTAACAGTGTGAGGTATCAATAGTAAAAGAGTGATGAAGATGACAGGAAGGATGAGGTGGATAGCCTTCAGAACAACTGGATAACCTTCTAAATGATTGGCATCTTTCTCCTAATTGTTGCCCTAGATCTACATACTTGATTGGCGAGAATAAAAAGATGGTTCAGTTATGTCTTTTAATAATTGCCAAGCGACACACTTTTCAAGGCAAGGTCTTTTACGCCCACACAAGTGAGTTATCCAAGTCACCGCAATAAGGAAGTTCAAAGCATACAATCTCTCTCCCTTATTTGTACATTAACTAGGTCAAGTTACCTCTGCTTTCAATCGGAAACATCCAATTGTCACGAAACTTAATTAAGATAATGAGGATATTAATAGATAGTATTAGTCAAATGATGGGGATATCCATCCCATCACTCAAAACTGGATAATTCCCACGCGGAAATGTCTTACCCGTTACGGTCGGGACAGTCGTGGGTCAGGCTCAGGTTTTTACCGATCTCTATTGGCTTGCAAGTTAGAAGACAGGAGATGGTGTTGATACATGCGATGAGGAAGATGCCTATCTCCGAAGTGGACGTCCAGACCTGAAATGAAATTCAGAAATAAACATATTAATTATTTCGTGGAGACTTGTACTGCTTAAGAATTAAAATTTACAAAACAGACATGTATTAGAATGTTATACATAGCAACTGGCGGATCCAGGGGTGGGGATTGCGGTAGGGGCTATCACCTCCCCGCCCTGTCCAACGTTCTGGATCCTTAAGTGTACCTAGCTTAGTAATACATTTAAAAAATACATTAAGCTGGCTTATATTTGGACTTTTTAAGATCCAATTTACTTTCGTTAAGTAATTTGCAAAGTAAGAAAAAAAAAGAAGAAAAAAGATCTGGAGAAATGTGGGAAGATGTAATGGAGCCATAAGAAAAAAAGTTCAAGAAAATGACACGAAGAAAATTGTGATCGATTTTGAAATAAATAGACAGAAAACAACAACAACAAAACAACAATGTCAAAAATGTTGTATTGAAATTTTAGCCAACTAAAAAGTGCTACAGAGTTTTAGTTGAAACATTTAATTCTGAAGTGTTAAAAAATGAAACGAAATTAAAATATGCTTTTTAAAAACTATTGTTTTTCATTACTTCTGTCTTGTACATCGGATACACCGGAGATTGAAAGTATCTGATACATCGGTAGACTTTGTGCTATCTTCCTCTGTTCAGTAAACACAGACAGGACTTGAAATCCTATACAGTTACAATTTTAGCATTTATTAAGTGCTTTTATACAGCGCCTCTATCGTGTTATTAGCATGTTATTAGCATGTTATTAGCATGTTATTAGCATGTTTATTTCGCCCTAGTCCTATCTCTTGCCTTTAGGCACTTAGCAAACATAACTCTGCTCAAGTCGGGAGTCGAACTCGATCTTCCTTGATAGCTAAGCGATGTTCGCCTCTCAGCCACACATCCGACAAAGAAAAAAAAAAACCAACAAAACACCAAAGTATTATAATCAGACTTCATGTATGACAATCCAAGAAAGAGACAAAAAACAGTTTATAATTGCTGCCTTATCAAATGGGTCACCGTGATTTTCTTAAAAAATAATTTTAAAAGTCCATTAATATTATTTTAATGATAACTTATCAGATCCTTATTCTTAAGACTACTTTGAAAATGTCAGATAATGTTTTTCTAGAAATGTGTGTCGTCCTGAAGCACTTTCCAATGTGTTCAAATGAACATTTATATTAAAGCACTATTGAGTCAAAACTAATGGCCATCTTTCTATATAGTTGATAATTCATTCTTACATCTAACAAAGAATTTATTGAGCTCTGAACTAGATCAATGCGACGATTAATATGTTAATTAATTAACCCATTTTCCTTTAAATTAATGCAGGTCAAAGATGGACACTATAAAAATCTGGCCAGCCTGTCACCAACTTCGTTTTCTTTGAAATTGTTAATCATCGTTAGCTATAGCAGTAGTGGAGATTACCTGAGATACTAAACAATGTCAAGGACGCTAACCTGAACTGTTGTCAACTACAAAACAAATAAAAAAATTGAGCTCTCATTGGCAGTTGATGTTCGTATCCCGTCTCCCGTCTTAGTTACTTTCCCATTTTTTTTTTAAATAAATAAGTTTTAAGTCATAAGAGTCATACTTTTCCCCAACTTATGTCAGGTAACTATTAGCGCTGGGTGGACTTAGAGGCGACCTAGAGACCCCGAAACAGAAAATCCCAGGATTCGAACCCGGGACCCACAGTTCAGAAGCCGAGCCAATCTTCTATTCAAGGCCTATGGAAGAACCACATAACTTCGGCCAAGCCCGGCATACATCACTATGAATTCCCCTCGAAACTTGTGCCCACATGCCATATTGAGCCCGGTTCCTTTTTTTTTTTTGCGGTGCATGAAGACCTTAATACACATTTATTACATTATATGGTCCCTTGGCAGAAAAAGGTTGTGTACCACTGAATCTATACAATTACCCATCAGGGGTGGACTGGCTATTTGGGACTTCGAGCAAATATCCAGTGGACCGGTACCCAAATGGGCCAGTAGAGCCAGAGAGAAGACAGCGTGGATGTCACTATAACAGGTATTAAATTGTTAAAAATTTTGAAATATTTTTCTAAGAACAATAACCCTTTGAACGTCCTTTAATTTTTTACAGTTTATGGTACGCACTAGTGTTTAGAAACTGGAAGCTTTTGTTCCGTTACAGTTTATGGTACGCACAAGTGTTTAGAAACTGGAAGCTTTTGTTCCGTTACAGTTTATGGTACGCACTAGTGTTTAGAAACTGGAAGCTTTTGTTCCGTTACAGTTTATGGTGCGCACTAGTGTTTAGAAACTGGAAGCTTTTGTTCCGTTACAGTTTATGGTACGCACTAGTGTTTAGAAACTGGAAGCTTTTGTTCCGTTACAGTTTATGGTACGCACTAGTGTTTAGAAACTGGAAGCTTTTGTTCCATTAAAGTTTATGGTGCGCACTAGTGTTTAGAAACTGGAAGCTTTTGTTCCGTTACAGTTTATGGTGCGCACTAGTGTTTAGAAACACTAGTGTTTAGAAACTGGAAGCTTTTGTTCCGTTACAGTTTATGGTGCGCACTAGTGTTTAGAAACTGGAAGCTTTTGTTCCGTTACAGTTTATGGTACGCACAAGTGTTTAGAAACTGGAAGCTTTTGTTCCGTTACAGTTTATGGTGCGCAATAGTGTTTAGAAACTGGAAGCTTTTGTTCCGTTACAGTTTATGGTGCGCACTAGTGTTTAGAAACTGGAAGCTTTTGTTCCGTTACAGTTTATGGTGAGCACTATTGTTTAGAAACTGGAAGCTTTTGTTCCGTTACAGTTTATGGTGCGCACTAGTGTTTAGAAACGGAAAGCTTTTGTTCCGCTCCGCCAGCGGCTTAACGAAAGGGATCATCCAGAAGATAGGTGAGGAACTGAGAAACATGCTCTGAGGGGTTGTCAGTGCTAAGGGTCATTCTTGGGTAGTGGAAGGCATTCCTTGTCTTTTGTAAAGGCATTCTTTCCTGTGACAACTACAGAGCGACACGGGTCTGTGATCCCGTCCCATGGCAGTGACGACAGAGGCGGCACCAATGAACAGCCTAGGCAAGGGAAGAACCAAAGACCAAGACTGCGGTTTATATTTGTCGTGTCCTCAAATCTTTCACAAACATCTGTAAAAAAGAGAGTTAAGTTCCCTTTCAGACCTTGCGATCTACTGGGCAGATGATGTAAGGGTATGGACAACGGTTATCGAGGGTGTCGTGGCCAGCACAACGACCAACCACCTTTACTTTCCCCAACCAAAGTCAGGTGTTCATTAGAGATGGGTAGACTCAGACTCCTAAAAATGTCTAAATTCTAAATCCCAGTATTCATCGAGATTCCAACCCGCGACCTCTCGGGTTGGAAGCCAAGCGCCTTTCGCTGAACCACCACTCCCCTCACCTGTAAATTAATATAATTCATCTTACCTGAGATGACTCACATTTACACCAACATTGTTTACACCAGTGATGCCCAACCTTATACGGCCTGCGGGCCATTTTAATTTCTAACACTCGTGTCGCGGGCCACATTAACAAAAAGATACCAAAAAATGAAATAGAGAATAAACCATTTTAAATGGTTATATTACAATTTTGTGGCTCCAATTGGCCTATTTACATCATAATTCAATTATGTAACAAGGGTTTCAGATGTCTTATAACTGAAAAAGTTTTCTACTAAAATAAGTGCTTGTGAACAATGTGATTTTATTGTGATCATACCATCAATTTTTTTCGGAAATGTGCAAGACTTAAGTAGACAACCTGGCCAAGAAATCTAATGTCACTATTATTCAAAATTTATCAAGCTGGAAATCTGAATTTGTAAGTCAATCAGTTCCAGCGGCATTAGTAATTTTTTCGAAATCTGATGCTCTGTCATTAGTTTTGAATGGAGATTTTCACCAACATTGTCTATTTGACTCGTTTTGCTATTGTCATGCCTGAAACGCTGACAGCTTCATTTTTTTTTAGGCCGACTTAATTCCATCATTGCTGGCAAGCACCTTTTTAAGCTTCATTTCTCTTGTTAATGTGAGCAACTCTGTAGCGTCCATTACAGTCGACTCCTTCTCTTGACTTCTTAGTCAATATTTTCGTCAATTGCTTAACTCTAGACGTAACTTTGCGATCTTTTCTTGGCGACTCAACCATTAATGACACAATATTTTTGTAATGGTTTGTTTTACAATGCCTTAAAAACAGTCACATTTTACAGATCAAACATGTTGGCTTATTATGTTCCACCAACAAAAAAAAGATCTGTTCACTTTTCCTGGAAGTTTCAACTTCCAATTTTCGTTTCTTCAGCTCTCCCATTTCATTCACGTGCAAATGTGACACGACACGGCACCAATCATGTTGATGTCAAACGTACACGAACCAAAATGATGCAGAAAAGATGTGCTGCATTACACACATGAGATGTCAAGAACACGGCTAGCTCTAGACAGCCGCGGGTATTGTCAATTCTTGTTGCCGAAAAAAACAAAACCTTGTGTTCTTATAGAAAAGAAAATTAACATGAATATTACAAGAAAATCGATTAGAATGAAATCCATCAAAGAAAAAGCTAGAGTCCTATCATAGAAAAAATAAAATGATCAACCTTTTTTTCCCCTACATTTTGTGCCGATGTTTTGTCGGGCCGGTCCAAACCACGTCGCGGGCCGGATCTGGCCCACGGGCCGTAGTTTGGCATCACTGGTTTACACAATTGTTAAGGGCTTTGAATTTCCCTATTTTGGTGTCCTGTGTATCTATGTGCACTATTTCATCACTGCAAGCCACAGTCGATGCTTATTCTCAGGGCCGGATTTCAGTATGTGGAGGCCACTTATTTTGTGGAAACCCCGGGGCTGCAGCCCCACCTGCCCTGCCTTAAATCCGGTCCTGCTTATTCTATAGACGAGTATAGACCTATAGTACTAGATCTAGATCTAGCTTAGATTCTAAGAATTATATAAGCCTAAATAAGAAAGAATTCATTACCACCATTTCTTCTGTTAATTCAATACAACAGAAAGCGATATCATCTTGACATCATATTTCGTTGAATCTGTTGAACAAAACACTGCTGAGAGAGTCCCACGATAACACATTAGCTTACAAACATGTTCACTCACACTTATTCGCTAACACATACATGGAACAAGCTGTGCTTGACAGAAAACGAAATTTCCTGAAACTGAAAATTTTCGGGAAAACCCGGAGGATATTTTTAAAACGATTCAGCGTGGGCATCGTGAAGATTGTAGTTCCCAATGTAGGTCAGCCCACAGGCCTATCTAAAGTCACCACTTTACGTTTCTAACTGACGAGAGGCTTAGACGTGCCGTTGTCGCTATAGGCCTACTTTTGTCTTTATAGAATATGTTGTTAATTTAAGATTTAATTAAACAGATCTAGATCTAGGTCTACATGCAAAGGTCAGGAAAGGTGACTAAATGACAAGTGACTCGCATGCAACTTGCACTAAGGCATTCTAGTGTCTCTTATATACATTTAAAAAGTATATAATATTAATAGATATAACATAAAACAACGTATAACATTAATAGATATAACATATAAGAAAGTATAATATTAATAGATGTAACATATAAGAAAATATAATATTAATAGATATAACATATAAGAAAGTATAATATTAATAGATATAAAAGAAAATATAATATTAATAGATATAACATATTAGAAAATATAATATCAATAGATAAAAGAAATAAAAAAATATAATATTAATAGATATAACATATTAGAAAATATAATATCAATAGATAAAACAAATAAAAATATATAATATTAATAGATATAGGTAGGCCTAATATTTTACTATCTCAAATCTTCAGTATTTTAAGTTTTAAGGTCCCTGCCTGGTATGGCAATCTGAATAAAAAATAAATAAAAATAAAAACTTTATAAAATTTTAAATGCTGCTAGTAAGATCATAGGCGAGAAACAACCCGCACTTGTACACCTATTTGAGACAAACACTGCGAAGAAAGCTATACAGATTTTAAGGGGACATACGAGTCGGAAAATGACGAATTTTAATTTTTTTTTCGATTTTTTTTTCTTTCAGATTTTGAAAATTTAACCTTTTTTTTATATGAATCATATTATATTTTAGCATAAAAATGTTTGTAAATATGTGTATTTTGACTTTGAACATGTACACCTTTTGGTGATTATTTACAAATTATCGAAATTTATCAATGTTTACACCTTGGATACGATATTACCAATCTAACAAAGCTAGGACCATGATACATCAAAAGAAAGGTCACGATCCGATTTATATGTTTATCTGGGGTTCAAACTAATGGATTTATATGTTTTTTTGTAATTCGTATTTTTCCGAGCTATATAATCTACGGAAACTTCCTTATATGGCACATCGGCAAAACTCGGAAAAAATCGACTAATCAGAATGTGCCGTTTCATCCGGAAAAGGCGTTTCAAAATGGCCGACAGCGTAAACACATTCTTGTAGTGAAAGTCACTGAAAGCCTTGCACAAGACAGTTTCAGTTGTTTGGTATTTGTAAACATCAAAGAAAATATCTTTTACATTAAAATGCCTCGACCAAAGGGACGAAGAATGCTAGAGAAGCTCAATAAAGCAAGAAATGTTATGCTATCTGACAAGCTGCGTGGAAATTCCTCTAGGTCTAGGCCTAGGTCTAGTTTAGATCCAGCATCAGAAGGACAACGTGGTGCATCCAGATCGAAATTAGACCGTCTTTCAATAAATACTGATGTTCCAAGTGATCTAGATCTACAAGAAACAGAGCAATTATGGACTATTGCTAATACTAATCAGCTTACTGATTTGATGTCGGATGCATTATGCCCTAATTGTTTTCAGTCAAGTTTGACTATTAGACTAGAGTTATAAAAGATGAAAACATGGGGTTCGCATCAAAGTTGAAGTTATGTTGTAGATCTAGTAGTTGTGGATATACTAAATCAAAGTTTTCATCTCCAAGAATACAAAAAAGTAACTGTTCAAATGTTGCATTTGAAATAAACACCAAGATGGTTTTATACAGCCATGAGATAGGAAAGGGTTTCACTTCGCTGCAGACATTTAGCAGCGTCCTAGGAATTTCTGGAATCAGCCAGAGAGCCTTTAAAGACCATGATAATAAAATCACAGGTATGTTAAATTACACAATAATCTACTATTAGAATTATTTCTTTAAAAATTTTAATCTTTACCATATAAAAATTATAGATCTAGACCTAGTAACTATAGATCTAGAATCTAGTCAATCTTTACAAAGTTCTAACTTTTGATAAAAAATACATGTAGTATGATCACTATGATGTAGCCAATGTAGGCTCTCTAGAGATCTAAATCTTTTTTTTTTTTAAAGTTTATATATATTATATATATATTTATAAATCAATTTAATTAATGTTTTTTGTTTTTTTCTTCAGACTGTGAAGTGGAATCTGGGGAAGACATGCTCTACCGCACAGCCAACGCCATACGTCAAGCTTATGCAGAGACGGATGATGACATTAGGGAAGCCATTGAACGAGGAGAAAACCCTTTGATTGACATTTCAGTCAGTTATGATGGGACCTGGCAAAAGCGAGGCTTTACATCGCTTTATGGTGTAGGTGTCTGCATCGATTTACTAACAGGTCTTGTTGTCGACTTCGATATTAGATCTAAGTACTGCCATGCATGCCACATACAGAAAGCTGAGAGCATGAACGCAACTGACCTCGCAGTTTGGAAAGAACAGCATGATTGCTGTACTAATCACCACAAATCCAGCAAGTCTATGGAACAGGACAGTGCTGTAATTCTGTGGAATCGTTCTGTGGCAAAATATAATTTTAGATATGTGGAGATGCTGAGTGATGGAGATTCTTCTGCTTTTAAAGCTGTGCTTGAGTCTAAGCCATATGCTGATAAAGCTGTTACTAAACTTGACTGTATCAATCATGCCCATAAACGTATGGGGACAGCGCTTCGAAAACTTGCCAAAGAAAGCCATCTTGGTGGCAGAGGAGTTGGCAGGTTAACAGAAAAAAAATGTGACAGTTTGCAAAATTTTTATCGTGGTGCTATAATAGACAATATTCCAGATGTGTCCAAAATGAGGAATGCTGTTTGGGCAGGATTATACCACTCCATGTCTACAGATACTGAACACCATCATCGACAATGTCCATTAGGAGAAAATAGTTGGTGCTGGTACCAACAAGCGATTTCGTTGGGACAACACCCTGACAGCCACTCTAATCATAAGGCATCAACATTTTTGTCTCTAGAGGTGGCGCACAAGCTAATTCCAATTTATCGAAGAATGTCAGATGAGTCCTTGCTTCAACGAATGGCTCATGGTGGTACTCAAAACAACAACGAAAGCCTTAATGCTATGATTTGGACGAGATGTCCTAAAACAAGTTTCATGGGACTTGGCAGAGTGAAAGGCAGTGTTGCTAGAGCTGTGTCAATATTTAATGCTGGCGCCAATGAATTAATTAACGTGATGAATAAGATGCATATTGATGTTTCTTATGTAACATTAAATAATTTAAAAAAGGTCAATGATAAAAGAATTATTCAGTCTGACACTACTAGCCAAGAGGATTATAGAAAAAGAAGAAAGACTGTTTCTTTAACACGGTTTGAAAAAGTCAGAGAGGAATTGGCCAAAGATGGGAATGTATATGGTGCTGGTGCTCATTAGCAATACTACTGTCAATATTTTTTTGTATTATATATTTTTTTTTGTTTTTATTCATTATTGTTAGAGCATATTGACAGTTTAGTTGCTGTTTTAATTATTGGAAACAAAAATGTAATAACTAATTTGTAGCAAAATTTAAACAACACCATCTGACTATGTTTATGTAAATAATATAGATCAACAAACTTTTTCAAATATATTATGATACCTTAATTCAAGAGAAAATGTTAGCAAGTTTTATCTAAACTGACAATAATATATATGCTATCTAAAGAACTCCCTAGATGAATAGTAGAGATATAACAGAACTACTGAACAGTTATCATGAGTTTCAGATTTTGAGTTAGCGCTTTTTTCTTATTTGACATTGTTATATATATGACATTTTTTCATTTTTATCTTCTGTGAACTTCAAGCAAGCTCTTTTCTTTAGTATTTAATATTTATTGTTGCAAATTGTTTGGGTTTTTAGATTGCACACCGGTACATCCTACATTCTTATCAAGTTTTTTTTTTCTTTATGGTTGCTAAATGTTATACCCGGTACGGTATATAATATATTATTTTATAATGTAATCTGGATGGAATATACTAAATAGCTATTTTTAAAAGCTGCTATACTAAAGTGTAAATAAAATATATTTGCTATTCAGTGATTTTCTGAATAAATTTTTGTAATTGAATTTTTTTTCTTTCTTTTTTTGTATTTTTGTATATATCTCTATCTGCCAAACGCTAAGGCTCTGAAACTACTTTTGGAACTTATTTGATATTTGGCATAATTATTCTGTACATATATATCTACATATGCATGCAAAAACTTTTTGATATTTGCGTAAGTTGGATTTTTGTTTGAAATACTACTCTGTAATACAATTGCGTACAATTTACGTTTTATTTTCCCAATTAGTTGCTATACTTATATGAAATTTAGAATATGCTCTTTACTAAATATAGCTATTTTTATTATGTTTTCAGATACTTATTATACTAACCTATAAATTACATGCATGTTATCTAGTATTTTCCTGACAAAATTTTTGTAATTGAAATTTTTTTTTTTTTTTTTTTTCATTTTCTTCTTTTTTTGTTTTTGTATTATACCTCTATCTGCCAAACGCTAAAGCTCTGAAACTACTTGAGCTACATACTTCATATTTGGCATACTTTTTCTGTACATAGATATCTACAAACGCATGCAAAAACTTTTTGATATCTCAATAAGTAGATTTTTTGTTTGAAATATTACTCTGTAATACAATTGTGTACAATTTGCTTTTTATTTTACCAATTGGTTGCTATATTTATATGAAATTTAGAATATGCCCTTTACTAAATATTGATATTTTTTTAATGTTTTCAGATAGTTATTATACCAACCTATAAATTACATACCTGTTATCTGGTATTTTCCTGACAAAATTTTTGTAATTGAAATTTTATTTTGTTTTTTTGCATTTTCTCCTTTTTTTGTTTTTGTATTATATCTCTATCTGCCAAACGCTAAGGCTCTGAAACTACTTGAGCTACATACTTCATACTTGGCATACTTATTCTGTACATAGATATCTACAAACGCATGCAGAAACTTTTTGATATTTGAAGTAGTTTTTTTGTTTTAGCGTTTCAAAGTTTAGAATTATGAAATATTTATGTATTTTTCATGGTTGCAACACTAAAAAAATCATTAAAAAAAGACAATAAAAGATAACAATATTTCCCTTCATGCGTTTTTAATACTTGTCATGTATGATATTTGTGTGTAAAAATTATTAATTTATCTTAAGTATTTTTTGAGTTATAAGCTTTTAATTATAGTTTGTTTGGCGGCCATCTTGGATTGTTTCCATGACAACCAGTAAAGTTATAAAGTCAAAAACTATATTTTTTCAATTGTTTAATTAAGTACTATTAAGATAATATAAAATATTTAGTCTAAATGGAGAACTTTTTTTTTTCCTTCTTTCCGACTCGTATGTCCCCTTAAGCACAAAAAAAATCACCCACTTCTTCATGATTTTAACATTTGACCATCACAAAGAAGATACAAGAAACCTATCACAAAAACACAAATAGACACAGAAACTCTTTTGTTCCTTTGGCCATTAAATCGTTGGACAAAATAGAACTCACTGTTGTGAATTTTGCATGAAATGTTAAAGAGAAACTGGGGTATGAACGTATATCTTGGGTGCTAGTGTACAAATGTTTACTCTAATTATGTACTGTTGTAAAACACATTTGATCACGGATAATAAATATTATTATTATTATTATTTTAATAACATATAACACAATATACCATTAATAGATATAACATATAATCAAATGTACCATTAGTAGATCAATATTGTTAGGTAGCAATGAGGAAAATGATTGCATTTCTTGCTATAAAACTAGACAAAGAACAATCACTATTAAATATGAAAGTTGAATTAGAAGATAAGGTGATTTGAATGTAGCAAAAAAAAATAAATTAATTAAAGAGTATGGTAGCTTTGGCCAATGTGGCGTTTGCAAATTCATTAATCGCTTGGGATAATTAAAAACAGACAAAAAAATGAAGGAAAGGGAGACAACAAGAACATTAATTATGTATTTATTCTTCTTCAGTTGCTTCCCTTTCTTTACACCCTCATATATTACTAACGGTACTTCAAAAGAGAAGATAATTACGTTCTACTGTATAAAAAGTATAGATGAAAGAAATGACTCAAGAAAGCAAGTTTAAACTTCTCTACTAAAAACCCAAACCAACGATTTTATCTGTTTAGCAACAGCTTGTGTTGAGATGGATGGCCTCTAGGTTTGCACTCCGCCTATACCCAAACACGGGATATGCTTCGTGGGTCAACCCTGTGGAAAAATCACGAGCCGGTGACCCATGGGCAGTTTGCAGTACACTGCTCTTCACTCTTGCGACACTCTTTACACTTTACACCCTGCGACGCCGCTAATCACAATCTGCATCGGCACGTGCCGTTCCCTTGGGGCACACTAGCTGCGTGGTAAATGGCTGAGACTGCTGTGTGGTCGACATGGTTCCAACCTTACCCAGACATTTAGCTCATTGCTAGGAGATACACCCATAATGCCGTGCAACTGAAGGAGGCTAAAACAGTTACCTATAGCCCATAGTTCTTTGCGACTGAAGGAGGCTAAAACAGTTACCTATAGCCCATAGTTCTTTGCGACTGAAGGAGGCTAAAACAGTTACCTATAGCCCATAGTTCTTTGCGACTGAATGAGGCTAAAACAGTTACCTATAGCCCATAGTTCTTTGCGACTGAAGGAGGCTAAAACAGTTACCTATAGCCCATAGTTCCTTGCGACTGAAGGAGGCTAAAACAGTTACCTATAGCCCATAGTTCTTTGCGAGTGAAGGAGGCTAAAACAGTTACCTATAGCCCATAGTTCTTTGCGACTGAAGGAGGCTAAAACAGTTACCTATAGCCCATAGTTCTTTGCGACTGAAGGAGGCTAAAACAGTTACCTATAGCCCATAGTTCTTTGCGACTGAAGGAGGCTAAAACAGTTACCTATAGCCCATAGTTCTTTGCGAGTGAAGGAGGCTAAAACAGTTACCTATAGCCCATAGTTCTTTGCGAGTGAAGGAGGCTAAAACAGTTACCCATAGCCCATAATTCCTTGCGACTGAAGGAGGCTAAAACAGTTACCTATAGCCCATAATTCCTTGCGACTGAAGGAGGCTAAAACAGTTACCTATAGCCCATAGTTCCTTGCGAGTGAAGGAGGCTAAAACAGTTACCTATAGCCCATAGTTCCTTGCGAGTGAAGGAGGCTAAAACAGTTACCTATAGCCCATAGTTCCTTGCGACTGAAGGAGGCTAAAACAGTTACCTATAGCCCATAGTTCCTTGCGACTGAAGGAGGCTAAAACAGTTACCTATAGCCCATAGTTCCTTGCGACTGAAGGAGGCTAAAACAGTTACCTATAGCCCATAATTCCTTGCGACTGAAGGAGGCTAAAACAGTTACCTATAGCCCATAGTTCCTTGCGACTGAAGGAGGCTAAAACAGTTACCTATAGCCCATAGTTCCTTGCGACTGAAGGAGGCTAAAACAGTTACCTATAGCCCATAGTTCCTTGCGACTGAAGGAGGCTAAAACAGTTACCCATAGCCCATAATTCCTTGCGACTGAAGGAGGCTAAAACAGTTACCTATAGCCCATAATTCCTTGCGACTGAAGGAGGCTAAAACAGTTACCTATAGCCCAGAGTTCCTTGCGACTGAAGGAGGCTAAAACAGTTACCTATAGCCCATAGTTCCTTGCGACTGAAGGAGGCTAAAACAGTTACCCATAGCCCATAATTCCTTGCGACTGAAGGAAGCTAAAACAGTTACCCATAGCCCATAGTTCCTTGCGACTGAAAGAGGCTAAAACAGTTACCTATAGCCCATAGTTCCTTGCGACTGAAGGAGGCTAAAACAGTTACCTATAAACCATAGTTCCTTGCGAGTGAAGGAGGCTAAAACAGTTACCTATAGCCCATACTTCCTTGCGACTGAAAGAGGCTAAAACAGTTACCTATAGCCCAGAGTTCCTTGCGACTGAAGGAAGCTAAAACAGTTACCCATAGCCCATAGTTCCTTGCGACTGAAAGAGGCTAAAACAGTTACCTATAGCCCATAGTTCCTTGCGACTGAAGGAGGCTAAAACAGTTACCTATAAACCATAGTTCCTTGCGAGTGAAGGAGGCTAAAACAGTTACCTATAGCCCATAATTCCTTGCGACTGAAGGAGGCTAAAACAGTTACCTATAGCCCATAGTTCCTTGCGACTGAAGGAGGCTAAAACAGTTACCTATAGCCCATAGTTCCTTGCGACTGAAGGAGGCTAAAACAGTTACCTATAGCCCATAGTTCCTTGCGACTGAAGGAGGCTAAAACAGTTACCTATAGCCCATAGTTCCTTGCGACTGAAGGAGGCTAAAACAGTTACCTATAGCCCAGAGTTCCTTGCGACTGAAGGAGGCTAAAACAGTTACCCATAGCCCATAGTTCCTTGCGAGTGAAGGAGGCTAAAACAGTTACCTATTCTTTGTTTTGCATTCCGATTAGAGCGATCATTAGAAGGGGAATCGGTTTGCTCCGCTCCTCCCAGTGGAAGTAAACTCCAGCCAGTGGACAGACCAGTGGACAGGCCAGTGGAGGGGTTAGAGACTAATAGGTCCTTTGCACAGCTCCATGAAAAGTAATGTTAAAGTGTTAGATCAAGCTTTCTAACTCCATCAAAAGTAATGTTAAAGTGTTACATCAAGCTTTCTAACTCTATCAAAAGTAATGTTAAAGTGTTACAAAAGTAATCTTTAAATGTTACATCAAGCTTTCTCTAAGTGTTGTCGCCGAGAAATACTAGCACTAACTCTGTGTTCAAGTCGGAGTGTGGGAGTGTTTCATCATATTATCATTTTAATTAATAAAAAATAATCTACTCTTTACGCCATTTCGTTGAGTTGTTCCTCTAAATTGACACTATTATTCTCTTTAAATACTCATAATCACAAACTAACTTTGTCATTCAAAAAACATCCAACGACTTGATTTTAAGTTACTGGTTAAGACGCATTACTAGATTCATACAAATACACACATCTTCTCGTTTGAGTAACTTCGTAACTTATAAGATAAGATAACTATGTCAAGGGCCAAAGTAAAGCAACCCATATAAAACAAATCCTCGGTGCTAAAGGTTAAAATTTGTTAGATGGTGGTTTAAATCCGGAATAACCCAGACAAGATGGAATGTCAATATCCTTCACATACAAGTATTGTTTGATTACGTAATGATGTTACGCCACTAATTTGATGAACTGTGATTTCAACTGTTGAAAACATTTAAACTGTAACTATTAAAATGTCTGCCACATCTATTTTGAATGACAATTGTATTTTTTAAAAACAAACTACCATGATGACACGATTTATGAATTGGACACAAAAAGTTGTTCACTAAAAGGGTAAAGTTTTGGTTTAGCGACAAGGGATGTAACTTTCAACAAGACTAGGATGTCAGATGTAACGAAAGTATGCACAGACTGCTTTTGGCGACTTCCGAGAGATGCAGATTGTAATTCTTGGAAGTATCAAACGTATTGCTATTATTCGATAGCGAATGGTATCCTTGCATTGTTAGCCTGCTATTTGATTATTTGAATATTTTCTCCAATTGGACTTTTCCACACAAGACATAGCGCGGAGGCTGAGAACCCCTGGTCTAGATCTAGAAGTTGACGGAACGGATACAGTTTTCTAAAATCAATAGCAGGTATTAAGTAGGAAAATATTTCCATGAATGTTGTCTTGTCATCGCCAAACTATGTGACTGAGGCTGGCGTTCTAATCACTTCTGGAGATATTCAGCCATGCAGTGGAACCCACGCATAGTTAAGTTGAAACGTGTATAGAATTTGGTGGTTTTTCATCTAAGCAGATTAAAATTACTAGCATGAACCCATTATATATATAGACATATGTGAGCCCGGAATGTTGTGCTGCACACTGGGCAGGTTAGTCCAGCTGGAGCTAGTGTCGTTGGCCCTTTTTTTCTCTGACACTTTGCTTCTGTCAGCGCAGTTCTCTGTCCCTGCTATTTGTGCGCCAGTTTTCACAGCTCGAAGCCATGATGCTCTGTCATGTGTTTCCGGCTTCCTAAGAAGCTTTGAAGGTGTCCCTGAAGCGTTTTTTTGTCCATCTTGTGATCACTTCCCTTCCCTTAATTTACCTTAAAGATGTCGTTTAGGTATGCGAGAGTTTTCCATTCTGCAGATGTGGCCTGACCATCGCAGCTGGGACTGCATCAGTATTGTGTGGATGCTTGGCAGACCCCCTTTTGAAGAATTTCAGTATCGAGTTGTTGTTTTTTGTATGTCATAAACCCATTAAGTCTGTTCTGGCGGTATATTTTTTCTCGGTCAATCAACCTCTGACATTAGGATATCCAAGCGGTCTAATAGAATCAGACACAGACTAAAAAGACAAAGAAATAGTATCTGTCATTGATAATTAATAATTTAGAACTGTCATTTGTATTGATCTCACATAGAATAAAACAAGGTCACAAACTCAGAATTGGCCACCAAAATAGTCCACTCCAGCAGGTAAATAGGCAGCTTTCAATATTTTCACCCAGACTATCAGAAAGTATGAACAAACCACTATACAAAACCACAACCTGATCTCCGACAATACAAGATGTAAGTAGGTGTACTTATCGAAAGTGTTGCCAATAATATTCTAGTGTTAGTCCGACTGACGACATGATACCACATAATACGGAAATACAATGTTCCTATAATTGTGACATTGTTAATATTCATATGTATTCAATGAATTGATGATATAGAAGATATGGTACAATCTGAACATGGCTAATCTGATGTTATTGAGAGATTATCAATTTGATCGTTTTTTTAAAGGGCCCCAATCTCTTATGGAAGGCCCCAAGAAAAGCAACTCTTTGATTAAATCACCATTTTACTTCTCATTCATGTGTATTACATAGTATGGAACACTGCTTATTAAATGATGTTTTTGCATTGATTCCACTTATATTCATACTAAATACATTCTTTAACTTTTGAAACAAAAGTAAACATTTTATTAACAAGGTTACAAAGACTGTGTGGAAACACAAACTTAAAATCGGCCCCCGAATTGGTCCACCCAGACAGGTAGAATGGCAGGTTACAATATTTTCAGAAAGAATATCAGAATGAAATAATATCAAAGGCAAATGACAGAAGAATGGAGAAAGAAGGTTGACAGATTTTGTGTGGTGCCACAACGATGTGAACCTGGCCTAACTGATGTCATATAATGATTATCTAATTGATCTAATTGTTTTTTATAAGTCAATCTCTTATTCAAATCTCTTATTGAAAGCTAAAACCTATTGAAAGGAAAAAAATCCTTTAGTTAAGTGTTACATGGTCCTGTGATACCAGTGCGGTTCACGCGATAATATAAAATACTACTTCTTAATTGTTGTTTTAAATTATGTTCCACTTATATGCATATAAATAGATTTTTTTCTCTTAAAAAAAGGAAACATTTTTTTAGTAAATGTAGTAGTAAGTATGACAGAACTTATCAATACGTTTGTTTCTATTAATAGTTAATTGTTGTAATAATTTGTTGTTGTAATTTTATGAAAAAAAAAAAAAAAACTGCTTGCATAGTTGATTTTAAAAAATTAAATTTTTCGCTTTCAGAAAAGAAAAAAGTAGCCATTGCATCAGAACTTTGAAAGGTCCAAAATATCATGATGTCGGATTTTTAATATTTTTTTCTAGTTTACGAGATCTAAACGGGATGGACGGTCGAACGGACGGACAGACAGACCACACAAAATTAATAGCGTCTATTACCCTTTCGGGGGTCGCCAAAAATGTAAGAAGCGTATATAACATTTTAGTAGTAGACATTTTTTTTTTGAAAACTTTTTTTTTCAGAAAATAACAAAACCGTTTGTATAAACATTTAAAGAATATATAGGAGAAGTACTCATGTTGGCGGTACTTTTCCTCATTTTTTTTTTGTAAAGTTTACAGTGAATAGATGTAAGACTTGTGAATTTTTATGAAAAAACAACAACAACTGCTGGCATATTTAATTATACAAATTAAATGATTCGCTTTAATAAAAGAACTTTGAAAGGTCTAAAATATCACGATGTTAGATTTTCAATATTTGTTTTTTAGATTCTGTGATCTTAACTTGACGGACGCATGGACAGACAGACCACGCATGACTAATTGCGGTTATTTCCCTTTCGTGTTGTGTTCAGTTGACCTTCCCCATTACATCCAGTTAAAATACCAAGAAAACTTTGCCTGGAAGACGCAACCAGTGGTGGCTTTGTGGTAAAGACCATGGGTCCAACTCAGTGTTATTTCAAAAGGCCAACCTCTATCCTAGTGGAATCAACTGAGGGGAACATGAAGGCCCGTGCCAGACCAAATGAGTTATATTTTCGGTAATTTTAAATCTTAGTGAGTGTAAATCATAGTTATAGATTTGAAAGCTTAAATGTTTTGGATTTTTCTTATCATAGTATTAGAGAAATTAAAATCGTTAAGTTAATATACAGACTTTTAGATATATTAAATTTAGTTTTTGCGAATTAAATAAATCTTTAAATACAATCTTTGTATTTAAATTGGTATATAATATAGTATTTACTTTTTTTTTTACTAAGATTACATAGTATTTTAAAACTAATTTTTCTTGCTAATTTCAGAACTGCAACGGTCATACATTAATAATTCAGTTAAAAATACTATAGTAGTGCCCCCTGCAGGACTATCAGCTAGTGATAATCAGTGAGAAAAGTGCTAAACTGCAGCTAAACGATAGCAAGTCATGGCTGTGTACTGATGATAGAGACATACACAACTATTTCTTTCGGTTGTTTCCCTTACAATACTCTCGGTGGTGTAGAAACGAATTCGGACTGGGAATTAACAGTCGGACTGTAAATAAATATACAAAGTTTCGACATATTATACTGATTAACCAAATAATTAAAAGATTAAAATTGTTATTTACAAAAGCCAGAAACAATTCCTGTATCTATTCAAATAAATTACTACTGGCGTCACTAGGAGATGCGGCTCGCAAGGTGACACCCATATGGGGGTGACACTCAAGTGGGATAAATTATATTTATATATCATATTTGGTCGTCAACTTTACAAATTACAATGTGTAACACTTGACCAAATTTTGATCCTTCTGGCCATTCGAGATGAATCCCATAAGCGAAAAAGTTTTGAAATGTCTTCATAAAAGTTTTGAGTCAATATTATTAGACATTTTAAAAGGTACTAAATAGTGGATGCTACGATATTCTAACTTTTTAAACATTAATATTTTACTGGGTAAATACACAAAAATGTATTGATTACTACAAGGAAATACAGCTTTTTAATTTTATCTTTGTAAAAAATTTTCGCCCCCTTGTAAGCACGTCGGTAACTTTTTAGATATGGGTACCAAAAAAATGTACAATAAGGTCTGAAATAAAATACATTTAGGATTTATGCTGTTTGTAAATCGCGACGTGTCTGTGTGACATTAGGACCTACCATAAGAACAGACAAGAGATAAAGCCTATAAAAGATTTCTTATGAAAAAATAAAAAAAGAAGCTTGCGAATCCCTTTAGAAAAGACTATGTGGTAAAATCCCTGGTCAGAGGAGCGTACTAGTTGTATGTGGATAGCATGAGAAAGTCGAACTGTAAATCTTACTTTGTAGGTTCTTAGACGCCTCCGCGCTGTGTCTTATGCAGATAAGTCTAAAACAGTGGTCTTCAGCCTTTTTTTGATCTACCGCCCCATTTTCATAGCCATTATAACAAAAATTATGTCAGTAACTTACAGTTAGTACACGCAAAAATCAATCTCATTGTCATGACTTTCTTTCAATTCTTTGAATACTACCCTTTTATTAAGCTATTGAATATTTGGGCCTATTACTTTTAGGTTTATTTGTAATGGGAACCTTGTGCCTCCTGCTGTCTGACAATTTTAGAAATGTCAAGCTTTAAATGAGCCAAAAGCAAGGCCAGTGTCTCCTCTAGTGGCTAGATTCAGTCTCAGTACTCATTAGGTTTTTTCACGCACTAAACCCAGTTTAACCATGGTTTAACCATATATATTGATGGGAAAGTTATAAACAATTCCATTTTCGATCACAGTTTTGGCATGGAACGAGTGCAGCCGTATCTCTGTTGTGCCGCCTATGTTTACATTCTTTTCACTGAAGACATAATTTTGTAATTTTGGAAATCTATTTTTTTTTTGATCCTGCAACTCAATTTGAACATCAGTAACAGATGTGTAAAAATTGTCATTTATATTTCAATTTTGAAATTTATTACATCCTAGAAGCGAATCATTATTTCTTCACAGAGCATTGTTTGGTGAATTGCATAGACATCAATGTCCTTAAGCAGTAATTCGTTTGTCAACAAAAAAGATTAAAAACCCTTTAAAGTAAATTTAATATCTCGATAAAAGAGAAAATAATTTCAACAATGAAAGTCGATTTTTTCCCTTGCAGTTGGAGGTTGGTTTCATTCATTTGCGTTAGATGCCTACCATGTAAAACATTTTTGAAAGCCTTTTTTAAGTCATCGCTAACAGATGAATTCCGAAATAGTATTAAAGAACTTAACAAAACAAGCAATGAAACTCCCTTTCGATATCCAGAAAATCTCAGTTTACAATAAGAGTTTGACCTGTTGCTTATTTTAGGCATGGGTCTGTATTTTATTTACAGTTTTTATAATTCGATTCAAATATGAATGAAATTCTGGGCTAAAATTTTAACAAGATGTTGCATGTGTATCACAACTCACAGATATGTAGAGGATAGATCTGGATTATCTTTATTACTTATATAGCCTTTGTAGCGTTCAACTACTGATGGTGCCCCATATGTCACAATAGGCTACATTCTCATAATACATCGAAATAATATTTCATCACTAGCCAAAAGAAAAGTCTTTTAGTGTCACAGATAAAATTTGAACAATTTGAATTTTAGTTTAAATAAATTTTCTAACAACTTCATAAGACTTATTTTTTTTTGGCAGGAAAAACTCTGCAATTGTTAAGAGGTCACTAAAACATATTCTGGTTTGCCGTGCTTTTTTGTGTTTGTTTTTGGAAATATTGTTTGAATAGTAGAAAGTTTTTTTTTTAATTGTTCATGAATATTCTTAAATTACTTTTTTGAATATTGCTTTATGTTCGTGAAGCCGATTTTGTTTCACAAGCTTATTTGAAAATGTTGTCATTCAAAGTAGAACATAGGAATACTTTTTATCTGGTGGCAATACAATACAACTTAAAGAGGGAACGATACATACACACTAATGAGATTATCTCACGACCGACTTCTGTCAATGTTTTCATTGTTAAACAAAAAGGTTACATTATTCTATTTGACTAGTAGCTTTTACGGTTTTTTTTTTAAACGCTGATAAACGATGTGCCGAAAAAGACGTTTAATACTTAATGAAGGGAGCCATCGAATGTCGTCTTTTCTAAATATCTACTTCAGTACTAAAGCCGACCTCCTTCTAATGCTGTCTGAAGTCTTCTGTCTTTACTTTCTCTACACTTCAAATCCTAGTCCTGTGTTTAACTAATCACACGTCATTGTTTCTAACTCAAACTTTGACTTTTTATGAAACAAAGAACGTTTCGCGCCAAATATCTAACCACGTCATCAGAAGGTTTATTACCGCAGATTGACGAGGTCTAGGGCAGGGGTCGGCAACCTTTTGAGTCGAAAGAGTCAAAAAGTACAATTTACAAAATTTTAAAGTTTTTTTTTCTTGCAACAATAAATAGTACTCACACAATTTTCTTTAATGAAAAAAAAAAAGAATCTTTTATTTATAAGCAGTAATTTTCACAACAAATTAAATAATATATATCTATGGCATTATTACATAATTATTTTTTTTTATTTTCGGTAAGGTAAGCTCTTAAACACTAACTTGAACTTCCTAACAAACAATTCAGCAAACAAATTCAATGGGAGCGTTGGCTTTGCATGGTTTTAGAAAGTTTGGATACATTTGGCTCATAACTTGTTTTTAGCTTCAAACACGACTCTAGATTTTCAATTGTTAGTTGGCTTCTTACTTTGCTTATAATTGTATTCATGAAAAAAAGAAAAAACGCTCTCTCGCACGATTATGTCGATCCCAAGATAGTCAACACTCCAAATGTAGCGATCTGGAAGATTATTTTATGCGCCAAATCAACTCGCGGCATTCCTTAGAAAGATGTCCACTATTGTTGCGTTACGTGCATTTCTGGACCTCCAACTTTTGCAATTTGCTTTTCAACTCTGTAAATTTTCCAACCCATTCGACCAATTGCATTTTTAGAGATCAAGTATCAATTTCAAATGGATCAATGTGGATTGTGTTGAGAGGATTTACTAGGTATGCTAGAATGGTTTTGTTGCTTTTGAACTGCTCAAATCTATCAAGAAATTTATCTTTGATTTTTTTTTTTTATCAGTGCTCATGTACTTCGTGTCAAAAGTAGCTCTGATTTTATTGCGACACTGCTTTAGACATTGAAAATGAAGTAACTTACCGCTCTGAATATCTTCTGCAAAAAAAAATAATAATTTCTTCAGAACAAACCAATTCTTCTACCAAAACATGGGATGGGTTTCACTTTCCTTGCAGTTTTAGATTCAGCTCATTCAATTTTTCTGTTATATCAACCATAAAATAAAATGTTTGCAAATATTTGTCGTTTCCTAATACAGAGAGATTAATGCCTTTATCATTTTGGAATGTATGTTTTTCCTTCAAGCACAAAGCAAAACGTTTCAACACCTTACCTTTGGAAAGCCATCGCACTTTATTGTAAAGAAGAAGGTCGAAATACTGAGTCTCCATTTCGTTTAAGAATTCTTTAAACTGACGATGGTAGAGTGTTTTTGACAAAATGCTGATATAAATCTTGATTACCAAATTCATTACCTCAACTTTTTTGGTTTGAATTGTTTTGGACACAAAGCGCTCCTTGGTATACTATGTAATGAAACGTAAGAATTTCATGGTTTATTTTGCTACGACGAATCGTTGTTGCCCTTTTATTTGTTCATGTCATATTTCTGGCTCTATCAGTTGTTATTTAAACGATTTTTTTAAATCGATCTTATTGTTTTCAATGCATTTTTGTACAGTAGCAATCATTGAAGTTCTTCTTTTGGACCTTGGGAAGACATATACCTAACAAAAGGGGCAACTTGTGCCGTGTCTTTATATCGCAAGACTAGCAAGTGATAGGACAAAAGAAAGTTGAATATCTTCCACCAGTAAATATGTTACATTTGAAGACATTTTAAATATTCTATCTTGTACTTTAATTTTGCAGTAATGTAAAGATCTCTCGTTTGTTTTTGAAATCACGAAAAAGTATTTTCTTCAGATACTCACCATCTGTAAATGATTTGCCTTTTTGTCCAATTTCTAGTGGTGCCGCAAAGCCTGCCAGATTAGCATTACTTGTAGATTGCTTCTAAGTTTGAGAAGATAATCGCTTTTAACTCATTTACTTGAAACAAACTTTACGTCACACCCAAAGCACGCGGTAAAGATGCCAATTCGTCTTGCGTCGAAAGCGAATTTAAACCTACATAGAAACATCCGACGATGGCGTCATTCGAGAACTTCCAACGGACTGACAATATTGACGACGCGTGTAATGGGGAGGGGTGTGGTGAAAAGCGAGTACAAGTGACGAGAGATAGAATCGGTGCCAAATCCTCGTTAAACGATTCAGAACTATTTTAAAAATGTTTCGATAAAATAAATAATATTTAGGAGGAGGGGGTTTACTGTGTGAATGTCTTGGGAGGGGGCTTACTGTGTGAACGTCTTTAGGAGGAGGCTTACTGTGTGAACGTCTTTAGGAGGGGGCTTACTGTGTGAACGTCTTTAGAAGGAGGCTTACTGTGTGAACGTCTTTAGGAGGGGGCTTACTGTGTGAATGTCTTGGGTGGGGTTTACTGTGTGAATGTCTTGGGAGGGGGCTTACTGTGTGAATGTCTTGGGAGGGGGCTTACTGTGTGAACGTCTTTAGAAGGAGGCTTACTGTGTGAACGTCTTTAGGAGGGGGCTTACTGTGTGAATGTCTTGGGAGGGGGTTTACTGTGTGAATGTCTTGGGAGGGGGCTTTCTGTGTGAACGTCTTTAGGAGGGGGCTTACAGTGTGAATGTCTTGGGAGGGGGCTTACTGTGTGAACTTCTTTAGGAGGGGGCTTACTGTGTGAACGTCTTTAGGAGGCGGCTTACTGTGTGAACGTCTTTAGGAGGGGGCTTACTGTGTGAACGTCTTGGGAGGGGGCTTACTGTGTGAACGTCTTTAGGAGGGGGCTTACTGTGTGAACGTCTTTAGGAGGGGGCTTACTGTGTGAACGTCTTTAGGAGGGGGCTTACTGTGTGAACGTCTTTAGGAGGGGGCTTACTGTGTGAACGTCTTTAGGAGGGGGCTTACTGTGTGAATGTCTTGGGATGGGGCTTACTGTGTGAACGTCTTTAGGAGGGGGCTTACTGTGTGAATGTCTTGGGAGGGGGCTTACTGTGTGAACGTCTTTAGGAGGGGGCTTACTGTGTGAACGTCTTTAGGAGGGGGCTTACTCTGTGAATGTCTTGGGAGGGGGTTTACTGTGTGAACGTCTTTAGGAGGGGGCTTACTGTGTGAACATCTTTAGGAGGGGGCTTACTGTGTGAATGTCTTGGGAGGTGGCTTACTGTGTGAACGTCTTTAGAAGGGGGCTTACTGTGTGAATGTCTTGGGAGGGGGCTTACAGTGTGAACTTCTTTAGGAGGGGGCTTACTATGTGAACGTCTTTAGGAGGGGGCTTACTGTGTGAACGTCTTTAGGAGGGGGCTTACTGTGTGAATGTCTTGGGAGGGGGCTTACTGTGTGAACGTCTTTAGGAGGGGGCTTACTGTGTGAACGTCTTTAGGAGGGGGCTTACTCTGTGAATGTCTTGGGAGAGGGTTTACTGTGCGAACGTCTTTAGGAGGGGGCTTACTGTGTGAACGTCTTTAGAAGGAGGCTTACTGTGTGAACGTCTTTAGGAGGGGCTTACAGTGTGAATGTCTTGGGAGGGGGCTTACTGTGTGAACGTCTTTAGGAGGGGGCTTACAGTGTGAATGTCTTGGGAGGGGGCTTACTGTGTGAACGTCTTTAGGAGGGGGCTTACAGTGTGAATGTCTTGGGAGGGGGCTTACAGTGTGAATGTCTTTAGGAGGGGGCTTACTGTGTGAACGTCTTAGGAGGGGGCTTACTGTGTGAATGTCTTGGTAGGGGGCTTACAGTGTGAATGTCTTTAGGAGAGGGCTTACTGTGTGAATGTCTTGGGAGGGGGCTTACTGTGTGAATGTCTTGGGAGGGGGCTTACTGTGTGAATGTCTTGGGAGGGGGCTTACTGTGTGAATGTCTTGGGAGGGGGCTTACTGTGTGAATGTCTTGGGAGGGGGCTTACTGTGTGAATGTTTTTAGGAGGGGGCTTACAGTGTGAACGTCTTTAGGAGGAGGCTTACTCTGTGAATGTCTTGGGAGGGGGTTTACTGTGTGAATGTCTTGGGAGGGGGCTTACTGTGTGAATGTCTTTAGGAGGGGGCTTACTGTGTGAACGTCTTTGGGAGGAGGCTTACTCTGTGAATGTCTTGGGAGGGGGTTTACTGTGTGAACGTCTTTAGAAGGGGGCTTACTGTGTGGAAACAATACGTACAAAATGTATTGACAGAAACAAGGGATCAGGAAATATTCTAATTTGGCAATACATTTTTTTTCCAACGAACCTAGCAGTCTTTGAAATCAAGGACTTTCTGGGGATATATGTCTTCCTTGATAAAGGTATAGAACCAAAACCGAAACCGGATTCCACCAAGTATATTAACGCCCTTAGATATATGTCTTGTACTTTAGACTCCTCGTCTCTTTTTAAACTCTAGTCAACGAAGAACATTTGAGTCTATCCAGGTATAGAGCCTCGATGACATTTTCGTTAAAAGTACTTGTTTTGTTTGTTTGTGTCTTGATTTTCTGGTAAATTTTAGCTAGGGCAAGCAGGTGCAGAATGATTAATATAAATACAAATCTTTTGATCACAACATTTAAAAGAAAAGATTTATGGTGAAGACACTTCAAAGTGTTTTGTTTGAAATAGAAGGTAATAGTTTATCAAAAAAAATAAAGTCATAAGTAGATAAGTCATGTCTATAGGTTTGTTGGTAATTACCTATGCTAGTACACTAGCGAGAACACAAAAGAATACGACCAAATATTTCTTAGTAAATATTTAAATAAAAGAAAAGCAAAAAAAAAAATCTATTACGTAACAAATATTTAACTCAGTCAACATGTTTTAAGAAGTGCACGCTAAGCCATACAGATATCGTATTATACAACAATGCATGGGCGTAGCCAGGGCGGGGGTTGGGGGTTCAAACCTCCCCGAAATGAAATCCCCCCCCCAGGGGGAAATCGAAATTTAAAGACTGATTTTTTGCTAAGATTCTGTTTATATTAGGTGATATTTTAATACTAAACCATAACTTGCCCCAGCACAGTCAAGGGGTTTTGCAGTCAAATCCCCCTCTTTTATAGAACAAAAACAAAAAACAAAAAAAAAAAGAATGCAAACGACAAACCCCAAAGTCCAAGAGCAAAGCTAAGGAAGATTTTAATTTTAAACGCCCCTCCGAAATTTACGATACCTCCTCCCCCTCTTTAATATAAGACTTTCCAAACATCAGTCACCAGAATCTATAAGCGTAGCCAAGAGGGGTTTTGTGTTTAAAACCCCCTTACACGGCGTTTAGAGCTAAAAATCACCTCTTCAATATAAAAAAAAGCAAATTACACACTCAAAATTCTATGAGCGTAGCCATAGGGGTTTTGAGTTTCGTTTTGAGACGGGACAGAATCTGGAATGTCTGATCAAGCCAATTCTGGAGCGACAGAGTTTGCCACAGTTCTTGCATGTATATGCATCTGTCCTAGGGCTAGCTGACAGGGCAGCTTTCTTTTTCTTTCTCTTGGCTGACGCAGCTTCGTTTCTTTTGCACTCGGCGAAGTTCGTAGGAGCACGTACAGTCTGTCTCCATGCTGTCCGGTCTTGGGCTATCTCCTCCCTCATACTTTGGTCGATGCCGTGGCTCGTCAATATAAGGATTCCATAATATCTTGTCATTTATTTGAACACCTAGATATTCTGAGTTTTTACAAAGCTTATATCAACTCAATCTTTCTGTCTGTATGGTAAACAAAAGTTTGAACATGTTTTCTCCCTTTTCCCGTTCTCGGATCAAGTTACAACTCTCTATAATCTTGTTCATTAAACCTGGCATGAATTTAAAACAAACAATTAGATAACTAATTTTTGGTGATTAATTATTTTGTTTGATTTCGAAATAGGGGAAATAAATACCACTTAATGAGATATTTGGATTTGTATATATGGATTTAGTCTCCTGATAACGTTTTGACACGTTTTTCCTCCCACTTCCCATTCTCGGATCAAGTTGAAATTTGCATAATTATTTATAGTCGATAACAATACACGAATCAGTAAAAATTAACCAGTTAGTTAACCATTTAGAACGAATAAATTTAGTTTTATATAGCAGAAAGGGAGCTAAGACCTGTAATTTTCAGATAAAGGGCAGTAATTAGCTGTTCTTTCCCTTAGATAAGTTTTGTTTTTTAAAAAGTAATCTTTTTTTTTCTATTGTTTGCTTGTTTGTTTATTTGTTTGTTTGTGTTACATGGCGGTATCTAAGTGCTCTTGCAGATCTACGACTAGATCTACTTCTATTGCACTACTTCCAGAGCTCGGTCTATTCCGGCCGTAGCACGTGGTACTGAAACTTGAGTGTAAACAAGTCAACGGATTTAACCTTCAAGCTAGCAACTCAGTGGCGAGAAGTGTTGGGTGGCTGGGTAGTAGTAGTAGACATTCGAGGCAATAGAGCGTGTACAGGGCCGGCCTTACAAGTTGCGGGGCCTAATTTAACTCTTTCTCTCCTAATTGACGATACCAACGTTGATTTGACCTTATTAAATTAAATTAATGTTCAATTTTATAGACTTAAATATGTTTTATATAAAAAGAGCATGCATTCCCCTTTAATTCTAGACCAAATAAAACATTTTCTAATAACAAACAACAAAGCTATTGAAGCAGGGGAGTGAAATAGTCATGGGTAAAAGGAAGAATTCATTCGAAACTTTAAAAAATAATTACTGAGAGGAAGAGTTAATGATTGCTTGCGAGCAGGGCCGGTCCTAACAATTGCGGCTCCCTATGCAAAACTGATTGCGCGGGACCTAGTCTGGGTGGGAATAAGGATAATAAGTGAAAATTAAGATTTTGTATTAGAAAAAAAAATCGACTTTACTAAGTTCAAAATTGCGATCAAATTAACTTTAGTTTACAAACCTTGCAAACTATGGCATATATATATATGTCAGTGACTATAAAAGTAAATCTAAATAAAGTATTGTAGCTTCCGATTAAGGTGAAAATTTGCTCGATAATTACATTTTATTATATGAAAGCTGACAATGCCTTTTTTTTTATCGCGCGATAGGATTGGCGTTTTCCGCAATGAATGACGCCCACGAATCACAATTTTGTCTATTTTTCAGAAAATTTTTATGAATTTTCAGGAGATTTTAATAAATTCAGGAGATTTCCAGGAATTTTTCGTATCTATTTTGCAATTTAATAATTACACCTAGAATTAGCGGGGGGCCTTTGAAAGCGCGGGGCCCACTGCGACCGCATAGGTTGCAGTGGCCTAAGACAGGCCCTGCTTGTGAGGCCCTTTTCTAAATTTTTTTTGTACATTAATTGTACTATTAATTGATCATTATATCAAAATTTATTATACAACATGCATAGGAAACAACACAAATGCAATAGGCGAGAGTGTATTTAATTAAAGTTGCGTTAATCGTACGATACACCTAAATATGTTAACTCTTTGAAGTCCTACAGCTTTAAAAGCATGTGACTAGAGCCATGACTGATAGTGAGTGATGTGCTAAATGTGTCGCCCAATGTAAAGCAATCTATGAAATCGACCGAAGGCAGCGCCCTGAGCATGTCAGTTTGTAATGGGCTTCCTCGTCCTAAGTTCAGTCACGTGGGTAGAAAGACGTTTTCTAGAGTGGTCCTGTTTAATCTGTAGTACGTGTAGCACTGGCTCTACTTCAAGACCTTGTGTCGTCATTCAGTTCCCATGAAGTGATCTCTCCATCTTTCCGTTTTCCAATTTTTATACGTTTTCATCTAAATTTTAACCCTGGGGCCTAGAGGATGTGAACTTTAGCCCTGTGGTCTAGAGGGTGTGAACTTTAACCCAGGGGTCTAGAGGGTGTGAACTTTAACCCTGGGGTCTAGAGGGTGTGAACTTTAACCCTGGGGTCTAGAGGGTGTGAACTTTAATCCTGGGGCCTAGAGGGTGTGAACTTTAACCCTGGGATATAGAGGATGTGAACTTTAACCCTGGGGTCTAGAGGATGTGAACTTTAACCCTGGGGCCTAGAGGGTGTGAACAATTGAAGAAACGAAAGCATAATAAAACTTTTTTTTTTATGTTAATTATAAACTCAGAGTGATTTTACGTTTGACATGTTTCTAGTTAGTGATTTTGTCGGTTCAAATTTATGGTTTATCTTATCCTCTTATCTTATACATTACAGACGTTACTTCAAAGAAAGTCTGTGCTTTATCCACGTTAAAAGAAAAAGTTTAATGACAATAGTGACGAAAATAAAAAAAAAAAGCTCATCAATAAGTGGTAATTAATTAGTATTGTTTCATATAACAAAGGGGAGTTCAACATTGCAGTATTGAGAGATGGAAGTAATTTTGCGGCTCTTTCCCTGGTAGTCTATCGGCTCTGCATGTAAAAAAAGTAATTTTTTACCTGTTGCTTGTTTGCTCTAGAATGAATGTTTGCAGCAGTCGGCTGGTAAGCAATTTAAAATAAGCGCGTTTTATGTTACCTACAGTAGGTCATGTGACAAGCGCGGAGACGCGATCGCAAAATCTGTGTCAACAGGTTTGGCCTTGGAGTCTTGTCACGTGACACCCCAGCCTTTGTTTTTAAACAACCACCACCCCTTGTAAGAAGTAGCGTCTCTTTTTGTGTGTGTGTGTATGTTCTTTTTAAAATGAAACCAAAACTGCTTCAACCGTTGGCTTTTATGAAGTCGACTGAACAGCCTGCAGATTAAATTGAAGACATTATACAAGTCATTTAAATCTATTTGAATGTTATCTTCTTATTTGGTTGACATGGTGTGCATTGTATTTAGATCTAGACTCTAGAACGATATTGTTATTTAAAATGGGAAGGATGTTTAGTACAATGATGTAGACTTTCAGACTGCTATTGAAGTGAAAGTATAATGATAACATTTGGGAATCATGATTCAATTTCTTTGACAGATAATATTTTGTATTTGGACTTTTATTTTAAGCAGTGGAATTTTACTTCTGTGTTTCCCGTGTCTTGCTAGATGTTTACGAAACCAAGACATTTATAAAAGTAAGAGTATCAGATTGAAACATTCATTAGAATATTCATCCGGATTATAAAGCTTATTCTTTTTCATCTTGTTTATGAACCCAGGCAGTCTAAAGGTAGATCATTTTTGTTTGATTGTTTTTAATCACAAGTAGATCTAATCTACAATTTCAGCATCATTAAACTCAGGAAGATGGCCTAGGTCTCAAGCACTGTCCCCTCCAACAGTGTTTGTGTAAGAACGTAAGGTGTAAGAACAAAAAAAAAACAAAAAAAAAAAAGATCTAGATCTATACAGGGCCGGTTTTAACTATAGGCAACACAAGCTTAGAGCCTCATATTTCAAATAGCTTAGGGCTGTTCAAGTCTAAACACGGCACGATGTTTCTACAATGAACTGTAGCAAGACAAGAATGGCAGACAGACACAAGATGCGATGGAAGGACATCACGGAATGGAATATTGAAAACGTGAATAAGAATATTTGGGTATCTAGAGTATGCAAAAGTGGATTTTTTTTACTGGGTTGTCACCCCTTGGTGCTGGTCGGTCGGATCTGCAACCCTTCCCATCATCTACCCCAATGGACATAATGAATTTGCAATATTCTATATTTTTCTATAAAGTATGAATTTATCTTTTTGATATGTAAGAAAATGAAGATTTGTAAGTAGAAATATGAGGTATAAATATTTTTAATTGCGATATTACACTCAAGAAAAAGTCTATGTGAATAAAGATTGCCTTCTCTAGGTAAAGACATAATTTCTACTGTAGTCTAGGTAAAGACAAAATTTCTAGTCTAGTCTAGGTAAAGACATAATTTCTACTCTAGTCTAGGTAAAGACATAATTTCTACTCTTATCTTATCTTATCTTATATAATACAGACTTTACTTCAAAAAAGAAGATGATTACGTCCTACTGTCATGCATTTAGTCATGCATATTAACCAATGACTTAAATTCAGCCAAGTCACTGGTTTTCCTGGCTAGCTCAGGCAACCCATTCCATGCTCTAATAGCACTAGGGAAGAAGGAGTGTTTGTACAAATTTGTCCTAGCATATGGGACGAGGGATGTGCCTTTATCTTTGTGTCTTTCAGAGTATTTTATTAAATTTTGTTTTTGTATTTGAAGATTATGGTTCAGTGTTTTATGTATAATTGCTACTTTACTTTTGAGCCTTCTGTCCTGAAGGCTTTCTAAATTTAGTGATTTTACTAAAGGTGTTATTCTAGTCAAATGTGAATATTCGTTTGTTATGAATCTCACTGCTCTATTTTGTGTCTGTTCCAGTTTTTTAATGTTTTCTTGAGTTGAGGGGTCCCAAACGGAGGATGCATATTCTATTATTGACCTATCCAAGGTTAAATAACATTTTAGTTTTATGTTCTTATTTGATTTATAGAAATTTCTTTTAATAAATCCTAATGCTTTGTTTGATTTTTTTGTAGTTTCATCAATATGTGGATTCCATGACAGTTTTTCATTTATTATAACACCTAGGTATTTTGCTTTTTTAGTCTGTGTTACTGGTTTGCCATGAATAAGATAAGTGGAATTAATTTGTTTTAGTTTTTTTGTTACTCTTAACAACTGACATTTTTCTGGGTGGAAAGACATGCTCTAATTTGATTCCCATTTCTGTAATTCATCTAATTCTCTTTGTGTCCTGTGTTGTTTTTATTGTTCTATATATTATGCAATCGTCTGCAAATAATCTGACTTTTGTTCCTGAAGTAATGCAATTTGGTAAATCATTTATGTAAATTAAAAATAGTAGTGGACCCAAGTGTGACGAGATGTTAATTAGTTAATATTTGGCTTGTTTATTTATGTCTAGGGGAAATTTTATTAATTTTATCCCGCTCACATTGTGACAGGTGGGGAAATGTGACGTGTGTTTGGCACGTTTTATGTCTAGGGGATGATTATTTTTAAAGCTATCACACCCCCACTTATCAGCATATGAATCGGGAGCAGACACGCAACGAGACAAAGCAATGAAAGATAGATACAAAAGTTAAAATAAAGAATATTTATTTACATAAATATACATATAAGAATAAAAGGGGGGAGGGTTTGCATCTATCTCTGAATATTCTATGTTTAATCATCACTCTTGCACATAATAAGAGAGTATGTCACTTTGTCCTCTGACTTAGCTGGTTGTCCTGTTGATGTCGCAGCTGGCTGTGTCCTGGCTTGAGGTTCTGCAGCTGGAGGTGGCGCTCTAGCGGATAGAGGGACGCCGGCGATATAGTTCTTGTGGAGTCTCAGTCCCAAGTTCTAGTATCTGTAGTGGGCACAGTATGGCGGGTGGCCGGATACCGTGGGCACAAGGTTACTGCGGGCAGAGCTGATCTGCCGTGGGCAGTGTGGGTAACAGGATATGTCCAGTGAGTTGCAGAGGGTTGGCGTAGCTATGACGTCTCGCACAGATCTGACTCTATAGGGACGTCGCGCCTAATAGCTTGACAGGTGGGCTGTCGAATAGGCGGGCAATGCCGATGGCGCCAAGTAGTAGAGTTGAGTAGATCTCAGTAGGCGGTAGATGATGCTCAATAGGAAAGTGCAGTGCTGAATAGCACTAAGCACATAGATAGGCCAGTAGGCAAATAGGCGATAGGTTATTCTTGATAGCAAATACAGTGCTGAATAGCACTAAGCACCTAAATAGGCAATAGGCAGACACCTGAGGGAGGCTGCGGATAAATAAAGACAAGTTAGGACATGTCTCTCATACATCTTATCGATGCCCTCGACTGATGTGCATTCGTCAGATTGGTAAAATTGCTTTAGAGCACAAGGGGGAGGTGATGACAAATGGGATTTGGAAAATAGATGGATGATAGTAGCAATATCAAAATGTACATAAAAGGGGAAATAATAACATAAAATGTACACAGAAGGGGAAATAATAATCTCAAATGAACAACACAGGTGGATAGAGAAAGAAAAGGGGGGGGGGGAGTTGGATTGGGCGGTGGTCAGCGACCCAGATGATTGTTTACATATGACCGTGGGTCGAGAACAATGGAGCGCGCTTGAATGGTGTGTCCGTTCAAGCGGCGCAACTCTCATTAGAGTAAAATGAGTAAAGGGGAGATAATTCAATACAGGGGAGATAACTCATATCTCCTTTCTAAGCGCAGTATTAGTGCGATAGTAAAATTATCAAGGCTGTCAACCGAGATAAAGGAAATAAAATAAGGTGTACAAATATATACACGGTTGCATCAACGATCAATTGAGCAACGTAGCAATAGATTAATGCAATACTAAAATACATACATAGCGCATGTTTATGTTTTCTACTTACGCCAGTGAGAAATACACAATGCACTAATTAAATATAAATGAACTAGGCAAAATACACATGATAAAATCCAATGGAAATATACACAGAGTAATTAAGATGGAACTTGTGATTAAGTTCGGCTTACCACCAGGTATTCCTCTAGGAGTGAGAAAAAATGATATAGTCCAGACTCGATCGACAGCGATAGAGGAGTGAAAGGGTCTGGCTTGATTTGAATCTACTTATATATGCCTGGGAAATGTGGGCGGACACAGGAAACGTCCTAGGCTAAGAATTAGCTTACACGCGGGTGAAGTCCGACAAGCGTCACACCTTGGAGTACCACGCGGTGTATTGACCCGTGTAATCTCTTAGATCAAAGAGAGACGTGGGGGGAAGAGTGACCTACATTCCACCCAAGGGGGGGGGGTCAATCGCGGCGGACATCCGCGGATAAGACTAAAGAGAACGTGTCTATCTTTGCCCCGGTCAAGGGCAGATAAATGAAAGGACTGGCCTAATTTTCTCCAAGGTGGTGGACTAAGTCTAGCCTGGTAGAGAGGAAAGGTGGGGCGGGTGAAGAAATTGGAGGTAGGATGGGGAAATAATTAAAATAAAATAAATAAATAAGGAAAAATAATAATTAATGCTGTGATAATTTAGAGTGACTCTGACAGCGAGTTTTTGACTTGTCACACACATATAAGATTTTGTACAGGCACACCGCAACTAACAGTAAGAACAGACCAATATTATAAGTTCATAAATAAAAATAATTTAATGAATGAAAGTTTACAAAGGAAAGTGATCAAATAAAATTATAATTAAGAAATGAAATGAAGGTGCTAATATCTAAAATAACTGCTCATCATAGATTGCTAATTATTGAGTGATTGGAGGAGAAGAGTGTTCCTATGTCTGCTACTTATTTTTCTTAGCTGCTAGCTCCTGGGTCGTCTTCTGGCGGTCGTAGGACTGGCACTCAGAAGGATGAGTCATCCGGCTCTGTCTTAGGACGTCGGCTCGGGATATTCTCTATGCTGTAGGCAAGCTGGCTCTAGGGTGAGGCCGCTGCCTGTTTAGCAATAGAGATGGTTGGTGCTGCAGACTAAGCTGTAGTGGGACGATCTCTCAGCTGTGATCTCTAGCTCGTAGAGAGCCGTGCTAACTCAACACCAGTTTATCTTCTGCTGCGAAGGTTGCTCTAATCTGTCGGCATTAGGCAATAACTATTGGTCAGTGGACAGTTTGGGCCGGGTACTGGGCAGATGATACTGGGCAGTATAGGGCACTGTGGACACTGGGCAATATGTTAGGGCCAAGGACAGTAGGCAATGCCTTCTTGCTAACAGGTATGTAATTGGGGGGGGGGTGTATCTGGTGTGGTCTGCCTCGGTTACAGCTTTCTATGGAGATCTGGTAGTTGTAGCAATCGTGTGTAGTAACCAGGGGTAGCAATCAGGGGTAGCAACCAGGGGTAGCAACCAGGGGTAGCAACCAGGCTGGGGATAAGACAGACAATTAGGAACCTCCTAAAGGCATTGAGCAGGGATTCCCATATGCCTTGCAATCAATCAGATGTAGGCATTGGTATCAATCCCAATAGGCATTTAAGACAATTAAGTATAAAATCTTAAAGCATGCATATAACTCAATAACAAACAAAATTCAAGTAAGATAACCACAATAAACGTGTTATCATACAATGTAGGATGATACTTGCCAAGATTCATCTATTAAATGAGATGACTTCGATAAGTAATCAGTTATAGTAAAATGGTGAATGAGCATATTATATACTAAAGGATAAGATGAAAATAAAATAATATTAGGGATAGGGCTGCAGTAATAAGGGTTTGATATAGTTAATCAAAATTACATTCATCCAAGGAACTATAAGTTCACAAGGGAGGGAGACATAATAACATGTATGAGGGATATACAACAGAAATGTGAAATGACTAATTTCACATGGGCTCTGTAAGTTTAGAGCACTGCGATCTAAGTTCTTAGACAGTACTTAGATTCACTAAAGGGTATTGTTCACATCAATCACTAAAATACAGGAATGGATGAAACATAACAAATTAAATATAATAACTATAGTTTCAAATGTAGACAACCATAGCGGCATTAATAATACTATATGAAGATATAGTATCGACATAAAATAGTACAATGTATATACATAATAAAGTCATAATGTAATGACGGGGAACGTGGTTGTGTACTAATGTGTACTCACACATTCCTATAAGATAAAATGAGTATAGCAAAATGTTTACACTTACCCGTTTGTCCCTAATGAAACCTCACAACTAAACTACCTAACAGAGGAGACTGTATGAATCCTAGCGGGCCTAACTTAGAATGTTTGGGTCTCTCTCTATATATAGATGGGACTTTTCGTTTAACGGGTGGGGAAGAAAGCTAGCTGAGTTTCTCACATGTATCCATGTATCGATGTACCGGAGATGTCAGGCGTCAGGTCAGATTTATGGTCAATATTCGTTGCCTACCGTGAGAGTAAAGTCTTAAGCGAATATGTATCTGTCCAGCCCGAGTGCAATGCTATTCTTAGAGCGATGCGTATCCTGCCGGGGGGGGGGGGGGAGGGGGGGATAGGTGTGAAAAGTTATTAGGCCGCGGAGCGACTTGTTGTGTGCTGGTCACCTGTCCAGCGGTCAATAATTAAAAGTTAGCCCTGGAGAGGCTAGTTAATGTTTTACGTCGAGATTCGTCCCGTGAGAAACGTGCGAGGGGGGATAAATCCTACAATAAATTAGTTATGGGTGGACAAGAAAATAATTGTTTAAGTTAAAAATTAAGTTTCTCACGGTTTGCTGGGAAAAACTAAAATGAACTTATGTATGCAAGTTTCGTATCGTCACACCAAGACTGTTCCTTGAGGTACACCTGAGTTTACTGTTATCGGTGTTGATTTAGAGCCATTTATTATTACAGTTTGTTCTCTCCCTATCAGAAAATCTTTAATCCACTGATGCAGTGAACCATTAATGCCGAAATATTTTAATTTTTTAAGCAAACTTTGGTGGTGGACTTTGTCAAAGCCTTAGAAAAATCTAGTAAGATAGCATCTATTTGTTCACTATTATCTAAACCTTTTGAAAAATCAAAATCATCAATTAGTCCTATTAGTTGTGTTTCACATGATCTATATTTCCTAAAGCCATGTTGGTATGGTGTGAGGACATTATGTTTGTCTAAGTGGTTTATGATGTTGCTACATATTATGTGTTCTAGTCTAAGTAAAGACATTATTTCTACTCTAGTCTACAAGGAGCCTAATTACAAACTGACCTATTTTTGTCACGTCTCTACTTTTCCAAGAAAACAAAGTGCCTTGAACTTATCGTGCGTTATCTTGGAAAAACAAAACCAAAGTTATGGATACCATTATTTGAATTTTCTGATTCAACCAGTGGAGTTCTAGAGTAATAAATGTCAAAAAAAAAAATAAAATGAATAAACAAAAAGATAAATAATTATATAAAGTTAAAAAAATATAAATAATAGAAAAACAGTTTTAAAGGTCTAATACTTTTTTTTTGGCAATGCAGGCATTTAACTACTTTAATGTACCCTTACACAATTTCATTCAAGATATTCCTTAATAACGCATTATATTTTTTTTGTTATACATACAAACTTTGCCATATTTAACAAAGAAGAAAAACTTGAGTATAATTTTAAAAACGTTTGACATTTTCAAGAAAAACCCCAAAACATTTGATTTTATAACACTTTTATACACATCTCAAATTTATAATCAGAAATACTAAAAAATACAAAAATAAAATCGGCCTGTATGTCAGTTGGGTAAAACATATTTCCTAATGGGAACTAATACTCCATACCCCCATTTCATATTTACTTCCCATGTCTAGCTACAAAAAAAAATGATTTAAAGTCACTAAAAGAGAGAGAAAGAGAGATAGAAATGACTTATGATGTATTTCATAATGTAATGATTATTTCCCTTGTTTCTATATGCATCTAATTTTAAGTTGAATCTGTGCCTTTTTATAAATGGTGGTGTAGGGAGATTTAGCCCCCTTCATAGGTCGCCGCTTAAAAGTTTGAAGACAACAATAGATGATTATAAAATCTTTTATAAACGATTCGCTGGCAGAGTGGCTAAGGTGTTGGCTTGAGGAGACTGAGAATACCTTAGCCCTCGAGGTCGAAATTCGGACGTTCTTTAAAAACCAGACTGTTACTGGCTTCTACTGGCTGCTACTGGCTTCTACTGGCTGCTACTGGCTTCTACTGGCTTATTCTTTTCCAACATAGCGTATTGAGAAATCTAAAAGCATGGAATAACGCTAAACAAATACCAATTGGTAAAGATATTTGTAATTGCGCAGATTTATTATTGTTGGTCTAGATCTATTACTAATTTAAATACAAGACTGATACAAACTAATTGATACAACTACACTTAATATAGGCTTTGTTTTTTTTTAAAAAGTATTCTTTATATTTTTCGTGTTTGTCTTCTGTCCTGATTGCTTCAACTTATGGTCATAACATGTGACCTATTCGTCTGTTAGAAGTCTCAAGGATCTAGTTTGTGTCTGTTCTAGTCTCTTTATGTTTTCTCGACTAGAATATTCTCTGGTAGGCTTGAGTCTGAAGATCATGTAGTTGGGAATCCCTGACTGAATCACCATTTCCGGACGTCAAGATGTGTTAATAAACAAAGTATTTTGAATCCACACCATGAATAATATTCTGACCATCATCTCCGATGGTGTATATCACCAGATTTAGGGAGACTATTTGTCTAGTGTGTCTTTGTAGTGTAAGATCAAGGTACTTTTTTTTGGTAGTTGAATAATATTTAGTTTATCTTTGATGCTTGAAATGACTATTGATGTGTAGTTGTCGTTGAAGTGATAGAGTCCAATTCTAGAGCGCGCCGTATTTTATTGATATTTCCTTGCTACATTGTTTTTCTTTCCACAAGGATTCATTGTGCGTGTGTGCACATCGTTCCCCCCCCCCCCATTTTCTGACATTGAGGCACTGCTTTGTGTTGTTGACTGAACTAAAACGGCACATCAGTTTTCATTGTGAGAAACAAAGTGAACCGTAGTTGAATAAACACACACAAGTCACGTGATAGCTACCACTCTTACCGCAGACCACCAAATTGGCTTCACTTATCTCCCTTAGTCAGTTAGACCGAGACTATTCGTTATTGTAGGACTGAACAGTGACCTGCAACGTCACAACCTGTGGGCTGTTTAGACCAATAGCTCGTTGCCACGTCACCAGTGTTTAGGCTTTCTTAATGAATGGTCTCGGTTAGACCAATGGGGCAACACACATGATGTGTTCACCGTCTTTCTCCCTTCCTCTCTGTCCTTCCCCTTAACAAAAGTCTCTTTCAATTATAAATTAAAGCATATATATAGCATTGCTTTCATGCTTATAACATGCTCAGAGCGCTATGGTCCAATCTCATTTGTGGACCAGTTGGGGAGAAGGTTTTTCGTGCTGCCTTTAGGCACTCAACTCTGCTCGAGTCGGGTGTCGAGCCTCGAGCCCCCTTCATAGGTAGCCATGACAAGCCAAGTTCAAGCGTATTTAGTCTCTCGACCTCGCATCCATTGTTTGATGTTGTCTTCCTATCGCTTTCTTTGTCTGCTTCTTTTTTTTCTATTTCCTGGTTCTCCGTTCCCTACTTTCCCCGAGGACCTCGTGGCATGGACATACAAATAACATGAGGACCTCGTGACATGGACATACAAATAACATGAGGACCTCGTGACATGGACATACAAATAACACGAGGACCTCGTGACATGGACATACAAATAACACGAGGACCTCGTGACATGGACATACAAATAACACGAGGACCTCGTGACATGGACATACAAATAACATGAGGACCTCGTGACATGGACATACAAATAACACGAGGACCTCGTGACATGGACATACAAATAACATGAGGACCTCGTGACATGGACATACAAATAACACGAGGACCTCGTGGCATGGACATACAAATAACACGAGGACCTCGTGACATGGACATACAAATAACACGAGGACCTCGTGACATGGACATACAAATAACATGAGGACCTCGTGACATGGACATACAAATAACATCAATATATATATATATAAATTTAACTCAAAAACAAAAATATCGTCTAGATATTGCTTTATTTCAAATTAGAGGCTGGAAGTATTGATATTTGTTTTACGTACTTAATGTACAAAGTAAATTTTGTCTCACGACAGGACACGACAAAAGAGTTGGACCCAGCAATGCTACCAAAGACTAGCTTCATGGGCTTGTTGAAAAGACTTTCTGTACAAAAGGATTGATAGAAACCAAAGGATGAAGCTCGTGTTATTTGATAACCTCATTCTCTGCTGGATGTTGATGACTTCATCGTTGGGGACGGTCTACAAGGTCTGTGAACATGTGGCTGTAGAAGATGAACCGTACACAGTCAGCTGCCCTATCACCAGCAAAAAGTACGTATGGGATACCTGGGATACATGTGCATAGTCGGCTGCATCAACCAATCGCCTAAACTCTTATCATCGTCACCTAGAAAAAACACACACTCACTTACATACACTCTTCATATCACTGCCCCGTCACCAGCAAGAAGTAAATATGGGATACATGTACATGTCAATGGCGGATCCAGAAATTTCAGAGATATTTTGTATGTGTGGGAGTGGGATACTAAGCATTGCACTCTCTTTGGTTATAGAGGTCATTATTACTTCTCTTGCCAAGCATAAAATTATTTTAATAATTATACATTGACTTGCTTGAAACTCTTATTAATAGGTATGTAAGTTACATATTTTCAGTTGCCCTTTTTTTCAATTAGCATTTGAAGAAGATTTTGTTTTGTTTTTGAACCCAAACATAGATGAAGGGAACAATCTTGTGACCAGAACACATGGTTGACCACATGGAGTAAGCATAAGAAAGCTAGACCTTGGTCTTTAAACAAAATATCAGCTTTCTTCTAAATTAGTTTTACTATTTACATTTTACCTGTCGTAACAACTGACAAACTCTACAACCCATTCTTTCCATAGCTCTTTTGTTTAGTAACTATTTAGTTTTAAAACTAAAAACTTTCACAAAAATGAAGACTTATTTTTCGTTAACGTTTTTTTTTCCTAGGGGAAAATTTGTCTGGCGTATAGTTCCAGTATCTAAACAAAGTAACGGTATAAAGAAAATTCCCGACATAGAAGAATGTAGGCCTTCACGTCCCGGGCCTGAGTGTTATGGTCCTTACATCTCCAGGCTGAATGAAACACATATCAGCCTCACACTACGCAACGTGACGGCCGTAGAACGTGACACCATTCTCAAGTGTACGAACTACGTGAACATCGAACCAGTCATACGGGAAATATGTTCCTGCCAGCTTCTTGTTCACGCCAAACCACGAACCCCCATTCTATGTCGAATCAACCAGACGAATCGTTCGAGTTTTAGACTCAAATGCTTGGCCAGAAAATTGTTCCCCAGGATGGAATGCAAGATTCACCAGGAGACCGATAGCGCTGAAACCCCGATAGCGCCAAGTGACATCACATACGAGAATCAAACGTTCGCTAGCAGCAATGCAGATTACATAAACGCATCGTGTGCAGCCGAATTCACTCATTTAAAACTCGGCAACTACTCCGTCGTGGTCAGCGTAATCTCGAGCGGACAGCTCGGATCGAGTTTCACTACTGAAGTCCACCGTCAGAGTTTCAGTCTCACTAGCCCACGTCCTTACATCACTCTCAAAAGCAGCTGTCGAGAGAGAGACAAAAGTACTCTGATCTTGTATCTACAATGTGAGGCAGAACACTTCAGCCAAATACCGGAAGTGATGTGGTTCTGGAACGCCACACAAATGCAAAGTACTAAGAAAAGCAATGAAACCGACTATCGTGAAGGAACGTATCAATTGTTTGCAAGCCACATGTTCCAACATCACCCCATTGACCAAGGCACTGAGATAAACTGCACCGTGAGAAGTTCAGCCGAGACTCTGAGTGCTACTTTCATTATTCCTAAATACCCGAGTGTCCCGCCGGAATTCATTAACTCCACTAGTGCTGGAGAACTTTTTCTAGACGAGGGCAAGACAGAAATCACTTGTCGCATCCCAGGGGAAGCTTTAGGTTTCGTCAAGCTAAACATAAGTTGTTTTGTGAATGGGTCAAAGGTTACTCAGCATGTGTCTCCTGGGAGTGTAGGCTCACTGAAAATGAAAATCACACACAGCCTTGACCTTGCCATCTGCCGTTGTTCAGCTATTCATAGCGTCTTCTGCTACACTAAGGTCGCGGAGGTCACCTTAAGAGTACAGAGAAATTTCACAACAGACACTCCATTTGAGATCACTTCAAATTCTCAATCAGTGGAAGGCATTAAATACGATGTGGCGTACATAGCATTGGCCACTTCATTCATCATACTTTTAATTTTTATCATTGGGATCATTCTCCATTCCCTCTGTAAGCGGCTTCAAGACAAAGACGTTTTCCGGCGCAGAAATAACGACGAGGATCGCCATTACGCCAACGAGGACCACATTTATAGTGAACCAGAAGAGAACGCCCTCACCACGCGCTGTAACTCTCACGAGACGGAAGCTCTCGTGCGAGAAAATCAGGGAACATGTAGAGGCGTTACCATAGATTCCCATGGGTATTTGAAGCCACACAACCCCCATAGCAGATTACTTTTGCCGGATGTCATTTCTGATTCTGAACTAATCCTTCAAGAATGTAATTTAACGCGAAGGGCTTCTGACACCCCTGAATCTTCCGGATCCTGGGTCACAGACACAAGTGAAGATATTTCTATCACGTGCGTCAATTCAGTGAATCAGCCTGAGAGCAATCATATCCAACATTTGTCAATAAAACCTGCCCCGAATGACCTGCTAGACCTCGCCAGTGTTACTTCTCTTTCTTCTAGACTCTCTTTCTCTCACAATGACAATATGATGCCAAAGCTTGCTCCCAAAGACTTTTACATCACACCTATATCCACCTCAACGCCCAGCTTGAAGACACATATTTCATCTGATCAAAAACGTATCAAACCTAGGCCATCATCTAACCAAACGCAACTAACACACTGTACCAATGGTTCCAAAAGTTCAAAGTCTCTGAATTACCGGAAGCGGAAAAAGCCGAAATTATCTTCGACCTGTTTCACTCAGCGAGAGTCCGAACTCAATTTTCACAGTGACTCTTTGAAAGACTTACAAAATGGTCAGCAACATGGAGATAAATGTGAACAACAATATTTCAACTTCTTACCGAAACCCCACAAGAGTTCCAGTACATCCACGAATTTCCCAAACGAATCAGATTATTTGGAACTCCATCCGTTAAAAATGAGGCAGCTAGACAGTCTCAGCACTCAGACAAATAAACTTATCTTTACACTCGGAGACTCCACGGTGCAGTAATTTAAAAAACAAACTAAGACTTCAGTTTCTTTATGATAATAAATTTCCATTTTCATGTTTATCAAGAGAAAACACAACTTGAGTTCATACTTAAAAGACATAGTCATACTTTGTGACTCACAAGATATTCTCTAGATTTTTTCATGTATAAATTACTGATTTTTAATCAAATATTTTCTCAACAGCCACTTTGTAAACACGATGTAGCCACTAACTTCAGATTCATTTCATTTCATAGAGTGCTGACGAAAGACTAAGAAAAAAACGTCTATTCCAACGCAAGTGTACACTAAATGATTCGCATGCACTCGTCAAGCAATTTTGGTTCATCTCCTGGACGTAGACAAAATTAATGCAAGCCTGGTCAATGGCTGCAGTCGGAAAAATGTTTCAGGGTCACTTCCTGATTTTCTCCCCAGGATTAACTCAGGAAGCCCCTAAGCACCTCTCACATTTGGGTACAGCATCAAGGTAGTAGAAGCTTGGAGAGTGTTTCTTTCTTCAACAAAGTAACATACCATGAAACTGCGTATACAATTTAAAGTTTAGCTAAAATAATGTTTCTCCTGAAATATTTTGTCGTTTTACCTGGTATTCATTCAGTGGACATCGTTGCCTCGATGGAGGAGCACAATATGTGTTTTATGTTACAACAGAACTATTGGATCAATTCTTCGGACAATCAACTACATTACTCTAGCAAAGTAAAACAAACTAGTTTGTGGCTTACTGTGAAGACAATCTCAATCATACTTTAAATCCCCCATTATGTAGATACTCATAAATGGGAGCTAATTTAAATAGCTAGATGTGTGTTTTTTTTCAGTGTACATAATATGCATATATTGATAATCTATGTATTTTAAAAAACTAATATTAATTTTGGTGCAGTTTTTAGCACTACAGACTTACATTTCTAAGCTTCTTCACTTGATAAGTGATCTTTCAATACACGCCCTTCCTAGTGTTCATTCTATCTGTTTGAAAATCTCTCCTTTAACTATAGTCTTACATCTCTTTCTTTAACTTCCATTATATCGCTCTCACATTTATCCTTATCTCTTTCTCTTCTTTTCTGTCCTGTATTTATATCTTTTAAAATGTAAACAAAGAGCAGATAACACCGATGAACTTGATATGAATATCCCAAAGGAAAATTGCATGAACGAAGCGAAACGAAGAATTTTGAAAGCAAACCTGAAGGAAAGCAAACCTGAAGGAAAGCAATACCTGAAGGAAAGCAAACCTGAAGGAAAGCAAACCTGAAGGAAAGCAAACCTGAAGGAAAGCAATGCCTCTTAGTTGGCAGTAGTTCGTACTGAATGTTACGTGCGCATGTGGAATGGGGCTTCTACGTGTTCCACTACAAAGATAGTCTTGACCATAGACATAAATAAATATAGACTGGCCGATTAAAGAGTTTTATGACACGAAAATTTGTGACTTGCAATTTTGTGTACTTTATTATACAGCATTTATGAGCAGTATAAAAGTTAATTATTCATATCTATTTCAGCCACACACCTATATATATATATTGTAAATAAGGAGGCAGTGTAGTTTTGTTTAATCTCTAAGAATGAAGATCATGCAATTTTTCATAATTCGGAAATCCGAATACAATAGTAATACATGTTTTCAAGTTACATGAAGTTACTTCCTTCGACCAGTCTATATTTATTTATCTCTATGCATAGATTAAATCTAGACTGGAAACCGGAAATAAATTCTTATTCTCGACTGATCGATTCACAGACCTATATATATATAGATTTTTATGTACGTAAACTCTTTTTTCAGACTCTAAGGGGAGTCGCCCCAATCAATCTTTTCTGTCTTAGAAAAGTAATGATCTTTAGTTGTCAAAGTTTAGAAATAATGCAAAATCATTTCTCGGATATTCACGCAAATGTATGAAACAAAGCCATTTCCTGTTTGAGATAATGTTTCAAAAATTTTAAATCGAAATAATTCAAGTTGATTTTAATCATCCTATGTACATTTAAATATATTGATTACCTAGGTCTTTCTAGATTATGTATCTAAAGTCCACAAAAATAATAATTATGAGACGAGAGTATTTGTACTTTTGATGTTCAATTACTAGATCTAGTTCTTAAAATTAAATTATATGTTACATAGGTTAAGGTTGAAAACAAAGAACTTTACTTCTTTTAACTATTTTATAAAACAACGCCTTGATCCAACTTTCTAAAAAAAATTCACGTAGTGTCCAATCTAGATATACTATTTATAAGTCTATGGGACGAGCATTTTAGTCATGTGAACGCGGATAGTATTAACATTTTTTTGTCGTTGAACCAGGATGATAAAGTTCTCATCATCTACAACTTGTACTTGTCTTGGTGTGTGTTTGAAGAGTCTCACCTGCTCCTACAACTCTAGTGCAGCGTTTCTCAAACTTGTGGGAGGGGGGCACGAGATTTGTATCAAAATTGGAGGAAGGGGGATGCGGAGCCAGTCAATTTCTTGTTGAAGGGGCAAGATTTAAAAAAAAAAGAAATTATATTTTCATTCTAGTTATCATTCCATGTTTGAATGTTAACAAATTTTTTAAAGATTTTATCAACAAAGTTCAACAGATGGAAGATTTCCAACGTTGTTTCATCTTCTATATTATTATTATATCACCGTTTTCCAGGAGACTTCTATAATAATTCGACTCAAAAGTTCTTGAATAAGGCATTTCGACTACATTAGTCTAGCAAAGTAAAACAAACTAGCTTGGCATTTCGAAATGACTCAGTTAACGGTCTAAAATCTCCCGACTATTGTACATCGTTATGTTGACAACTTTTGTGTAACAAAACAAAAAAATTAAAAATGTTCGGAGCAGGATGTCTTACTGAGCCAGAAGATCATCTTATGACATTCAAGCCCATCACGGACGTAAGAGCGCTCTATGGAACTCCATTGTTCTCATATGTTTGTAATACTAGGGGGGGCCAGTGCAGTCTCCTACTTTATTAGACACACTTTGATCTGTGAGCTCAGAACTCAAGAACTCTAGTTACTACGTAATCATTTGTTCAGCAGTTTTCTTCTTTTTGTTTCATTGTTTCTATACACTACACTTCAAACTCGGTACATTTTAATCATCACCAAACAGAAGATGTTATAACGGTAGGGCTCTTGTAATGCGGCAACTATCTGTGTGCCATTCTGTCTTCAAGTTTCACTTTTTATTCCTACATAGTCAATAAAGTTTTTATGAATTTAATGACTTTTAATTTTAACATTTAGAATGGCATTTTATCAGTTGTTAAACAAATTTTGGTGCTTTTTTTTGCGTCTGTCTATTACATTTGAGCCTGTACAAGCTTCTAGCTTAGAATTTCTTTGTTTTTAGCTTTATAACAAACAGTCAACAAGTTTTTAGCTTTATAACAAACAGTCAACAAGTTTTTAGCTTTATAACAAACAGTCAACAAGTTTTTAGCTTTATAACAAACAGTCAACAAGTTTTTAGCTTTATAACAAACAGTCAACAAGTTTTTAGCTTTATAACAAACAGTCATCCACTCTCCAACTTTAAGTATTTATCTTTTTAGCTCCCATATCTAACTTAGGTCTTAAATAATATTTAGCTTTTGAAATATGTGGACATTAAGCTGTCTAAGACAAACAGAGCACTTTTTGAAGATGTATCATCTAAACTGTAGTGCACGTTTTGAAGTGTTTGAATCTAAGTTGTTAACACTAAGATCTTGGGTTTTCTAGGATCTAATTACTAAGAAGCCGGTTTTATAATATAACGCGCTGTTATAATAGGTGCATGCCAATTAAATAAAACTCAACAATTTTAATTAGGTAAAGCAAGTTAACAATTAGAGCCAGAAAATACTCCTATTTTTCCTCCGTCAAAGAAAATAATCGTTTTTATTGAAATCATTTCCTACAGCCAAATGTAAATTGTTTATTTTTTATTTTTTTTTTGTTATTAAAAAATGATGATCATGATTTTGTTAATGTTTACCAGCAATTGTTTGAAAAATGCACAAAATATGTTTCTGCTTGTTTGATTCCGTCCTCCATTTATTTGGTCAAAAATAGCTGCCACTAGATATTGAAGTATCCTGGCTAGATTCAAGCACATCTCTGCAATTCGTAAATATACCGCACTATTTTTTGTGTCGCACTCATAAACATATGTAAATATTTGTCTATGGTCGCACTATTTTGATATGAAATTCTGCCACAGACCTATATATATTGTATATATATATAGGTCTATAAATTCTGCATTATTTTGTAGTTCGCAATTTTACAAACAATTAATTTTGCATTTGTATACATTTCAAGTAACATTGTTATCTTTTTTTCTTCATAAAATGATACAATTAGACGCATTCAATTTCATCTATTATATACGCAAGTTTCGTGATATATATTAACTTATAAGTATTTAGAATTTAAAATTTAAATCAATTATTAAACACATTTTGCTGTTTTTTTTTCATCTTTCAAACACCTTAGAGTCTCTACTGGCTTAGCATTTCAAAGAACTTCTATTGAATGAGCTTTATAACGAATAATACTTGTATGATTTACATGTTCCGTATGTTCTTTCAGAACTGAAGATTATTACATCATAGCCAAAGCCTCCAGCGGGATGGAGGCGGGCAGGGTTCGAACCCTGACCATCGAGACGACACTGCAGAGTACACATCACACTTCCAGGCATCTATAAGTCTATAAGACCTGTGTGTCAAATTGTATCTATTTATTTTTATTAGTTTGTAGATCTAGATTTTAAAAAAATTTTTTTTTTACATGTTTCTAATGTTCCTTCCGAGTGCAAAAGAAACGAAGCTGAATCAACCAAGAGAAAGAAAAAGAAAATTGCCCTGTCAGTTAGTCCTAGGACAGATGCATATACATGTACGAACTGTGGCAAACTCTGCCGCTTCAGAATTGGCTTGATCAGACACTCCAGAGTCTGTCCCGTCTCAAGACGAAACCAAAACCGATGAATCATCTGGGCGCATCCTTTGTCTTCCGAGACAGAAGGAGCCATAGAATTTTCCTTCAGAGTTGAATTTAATCTACATACTAGCCCAAACCTCACCGCAGGATGACGGGGGATGGCAGCGGACAGGATATGAACCCGGGACCATCAAGACAAGTCCAGCGCGCATGCCGCACGACCAGGCAGCCAGCTTAAAAACTGTTCAGCTAATGAAATTTTGAAGATGTATCTTTTATGTATAGCACATTTTTAGCTATTGTGTCTAGCACATTTTTAGCTATTGTGTCTAGCACATTATTAGCCTTTGATTTGTTTGAAAGTATAGTAAGCAGTTAGCTTATCAACTGTAAACTTCAGTTGTTTACCTAATGACCAGGGCCGGAGTTTGACTTGATAAGGCCGTAACCTATTTGAGATAAGGGAGTCGTAATTGACATAACGCAATCTTTCCTTTCTATTCCAAAATATAGAAAAAAGCCCTGAAACTATTTATAAGGGGGGGGGGGGCTCTAAGCAAGTGGGGCCCTAAGCTAAAGCTTAAGTTGTCTTTAGCTAAATTCAGCACTGACAAGGTTCATGTATTTTGTAAAATAAAACAAACTTCAGGATCTACATTGTTATGAATTCGTGGTAAAGACTGTCTTAGAACAGCTTTTATAATAGAATGCGCTTATTGTAGTGAGTGCAGACCACTAGAGCATGCCCTTATAAATAAACATCAACACTTAAAACCAAGAAACAAAGACAACAATGGATGGAAGAAGGAACTGTTCTTTGTTCTGTTCTTTGTTCCACGGTAAAGAAAAAATTGTTTTGTGGAAATTATTCTCTAGAGCCAAGCGTACTTTTTTTTTTTTTTAATAAATTTATGATCATGTTAACAGGAAAGCTTTTGTCATATCACATTTTGTGTATTGTATCTCAAGGCAGCAAATAAAATTGATGTTAAAACATGTTTAAGACATCCACCTGTCTTCTGTTCGTCAAAATAAAAATTATAATTCATTATTTCAATTTACTTTACTGTTTCTTTTTTTATATTTATTCGTTTCGTCATGAAGGCTTGGTGTTGCAGATTATTGTTTTTAGTTTTAGAATTTGAATTTCAGAGCAAAGTAAAACAAAGCACAACCTCTTCTACAGGGCCAGCCTTACAAATTGCGCGGCCCAATTTAATGGATGCTTGCGAGGACCCTCTTCTAATTTTTTGTTTACATTAACACTTATTACTATTAATTAGATAATTATGCATGCATAGGAGTAATCGGCCATCTTGGCGTAATAGCGGACCTGATCGTCAAATGAAAGCAAAAGATTTTTCTATTATGGTAGACAACAATTATGTTTGAATTTTGAAATTCAATATTTTTTTTTTTATCTTTAACTAGCCGGGACTTTTTTTTTTATATTTCTAATGTAGTGGATAGGATGAAGATCTATGTCAAATTTGGCTAATGTTCCTTTTACGTATTTTTCTTTCGCCACGAAACTCAATGTAGATTGCGAAAATAGGTTTACCCGTTAAGCTAATACATATAGATCAAATATTACATACAGTAAAAACGGGTTTACCCGATTAAAATACAAATTCATTCTTTGATTGAGATAAATTTAACAATTGTTTTTTTTTATTTTTCGGCCCCCCCCCCCCCACTACGGTATCCACAATGGTCTGAGGGAACACTTATGTCAAGTTTTATCAAGATTGGTCAAACGGGTTTGATTTCTATGCGGGACATACATACACTGAAGTGCACATCTTACTTTCTGCTTAATATATATTAGATAGTATCTCGTGTTTTTAACTCTCTTTGTTTGGTTTTTAGCAATTGCTAATAATTTAATGTAAATCACATGCCAACTGAAATCCCCTCCACCATTTTTTTTCTCCGCAAAACAGTTATCTTGTGCTCCAATGTCAAGGTCATTCTTCAAGTGTGACGCATTTCAACACCAAGATTTATAAGAGGAGGCCTGCGTGTGTAGACGTAAGAGGTCAAGGTCAAGCCTTGGTTCACTTAGAAGTGAATACTTTAACCCAGTATTTTAATTGTGCAGCCCGAAAACAAATTACGTAGAGATCTTCTGCTGCTGAAAGAAATTAGTTTCAGAGTTGAAAGAATTTTAGTATAGAATTCACACAATTTGTATACAAATGTATTACTTATGTTAATAATATATACTAATTATTTATATCTCAACCTATTTTTTTATTATTTCGCCCCCTCCTCTAGTATGTTGACCGATTTGGTGGGGTCGGGAGGGGACAATGGTATCAATCCCGCCCCCCTCCATACACTTTCGAGTGGGGGGGGGCGGTCCAATTTATTTGTAGAAATCACAGCTTGCTAACAGAATCAATTAAATATCTATATGATTAAAACTTGTTATTGATATTTTAACCGATCTGTATATTATGTCGTTCCCTGTTTACCGTTTGGGGATGGGGGAGGGGGGGCGAATACCTCTACTGCCCTTCCCACCTAAACCATTTGAATGGGGGGGGGGCGGTCCTACTTTTATGGAGAAATCATAGCTTGTGAACAAAATTAGTTGAATTAATCTATAAATTTTATATTATGTCGCTCCCTTTCTGGCATCTTGGTCGATTCGGTGGGGTTGGGGGGAGGGCGATTGCATGTACTGCCCTTCCCACTCTAGCCCTCGGAGTGGGGGGGGGGCGGTCCTAATTTTATGGAGAATCATAGTTTGTGAACAAAATTAGTTGAATATCTATATAATATAAACTACGTATTGATATGTGAACCCATTGTATATTATGTCGTACCATAATCTAATGCCAAATTTTATCATTAGTAAATTTAAATGAAAAAAGGTTGCACCAGGTGGGAAGGGCGATATATGCAATTGCATTTCCCCCATCGGACAAACCAATACTTTTTCTTTTAGTATTATAGTGTAGAAATTACAAAAATGTAAAAAATCTGCCACTAATATAATTTATATATACTATAAATTAAATTCTTATATCGAGTCGCCCTACTTTTTTTTTTTATTCTTTAATGCCAAATTTATCATAATTATTTTAAGAAAGACTTTGCATTGGAAAAGTTAGAATTCAAACGAAAATTTTTCAGTATAAGAGTCATGATTGAGATGAGTTCTAAAACGAAAAAGATACATTTATAGTCGCCTTTTCCCAACCTTTACTCAATCGGATATTTTTCTAGTTAAATAAATTTGGGACTATAACTCACAACTTATACCACAATGTTATTGAATATTATTTATCGAATAATTTTTTTTCGGCGGCAATCCTCAAAGCCAAAATCTAAATATGTGGGATATCTTATCTTTTCAAGGAACAAATCGGTTTTATTTGCAATGTATTAAGGGCCTATAAATTCATATTAGAATATCTTTCAAGTACAATATTATTCAAAAGGTCCCTTTTTTTAATAGTATGAATACTGAGCTTTAGGTCAGGAGATTGCGTTTCTGCAGTGGAAAATGCCAGAAAACGCTTTTGGCGTCGGGGCTTCGCCCCGAACTCCATTGATGAATAATGAGCTGTAGATGTCAGGAAAATGCGTTTCTGCAGTGAAGAATGCAAGAAAACGCTTTTGTGGTCGGGGCTTTGCCCCAAACCCCACTAGGGAACCTTATAGCGTTGCCCCACTTTTCTCATATATATATATATATATGTGTGTGTGTGTGTGTATGTGTGTGTGTGTTCTGTACACACGTTTATGCATAGGGTTAGGGTTTACTGGGCGTTAGGGTTAGGAAAAAAATCGACCCCCCCCCCCACTCCAAAGTTCTGGATCCGCTAGTGTCCCAAAGACAGGCTCATAAGACGAACAAAAAACTGAAAAAAAATCCCCGGCGGACAACGGCTTTGTCTGCATTAGGTGTGGCAAAATATACAGTTTGCTATTTGAAGTCGGGTTTAGTGTTATCATTTCTACCTTAGCTCAGCTTTCGTTTCTTCATCTACGATATCACTTACTCTGCTGAACGTCTACATGAGCTCCAGATGAAAGAAATCTGAAAGGAGTTAAAGAGGCGGGACATCGTAGCGTCAGGAAACAAAGAAGCCCTCGTTAGCCGTCTGAGAGATGCTTTGAAAGAAGACAAGTTTGACCCGGACACTTACGAGTTTGAAATGAAGGCTGACCTCGCAGAATGTTGAGTGAAATAAAAGAGGAACTTCTAGGGTCAATGCGAACAATGGCGACTGGTCTGAAAACAGATCTGGAGGAATTCAGAAGTAAGTTAAGGGAGGAAATCGCCGCTGTGAAGTCACAGCTTACAGCAGAGATGGAGCTAAAGATTAAAGCCCTTAACGACGAGGTCCAGGCAGTCAAGGTCGAGCTGGGCAAGGTTCAACGTATTCAAACAAATTCAGGATTGAGCGAAGCAATTTTGGAAAGTCAAGCCACCTATTTTTGATAGTACAGTCTCGTGGACAGTCTATAAAAGACTATTTGAGGCGGCTGCTAAAGTGAACAACTGGAGTACGAACGAGGAAAAAGCAACTGGATTAATGTTAGCATTACGGGGAAAGGTCTCTGAATAGCTACAGATAGTTAACGAACAGCAAGTGCATTATGCCTAATGGGCATTGATGAATCACTAGTTTTAGTTTCTTCTTTAGTCCGGTCAAACTCTGAAGAGACTAAACAAGCCGATTCTAGAAAAGCATGGTTTGCCACAGCTGGTGAATGTGGATATCTTAATGGGGCAGATTTCTTTCTCATTCTGTCGCTGTGACCGATTCATTCATTTCGCTCTCGGTGCACGCACAGTCTGTCTCCGTGTTTGTCCGATCTTTCCTATCACATATTATTTTGTAAGCCTGTAGTCCTCAGATGTTGCTTGCAGTCATCTATGTAGGATAGTATTGGGAATCTCTTGGGTCTGACTCCCTCATCAAGCTCAGCAGTGAGGATGGCCTAATGAATTCTTCCGTCTGGCTAGCGGGTAACATGTTCGAGCATACTTAGCATTCTCTTTATCAAAAGAGCTTTCATGCTGTATGTATTGCCAGTTTTAAAACTTTCTTATTAAAAACAATGTGAGCTATATGCAACGCAAGTGAAAACTGTTTAATTTATGCTCTTAGTGTATGTATGTAGACTAGCTCTCGCTCGAGTTAGAACAATGGAATAGCGCTTTGGGGAGGAACACATGAAGCAGGTTTATAGAGTGCAATTGAAGACTCGGCATCAAAAAACAAGGGATACACAACAGGATTGGTGGCAGATATCGAACGACTGGCACGCCTGGCTTATCCGACCTTGACCCAGGAGATTTTAGACGTTCTCATAACAGACGCGTTTATTGATTGTGTTCGTGACCCCGAATTGAAGTAGGCTATTAGATTAAGTGGAAAAATAGAGGCTAGCGATGCTTCGATATATGCATTATCTTTTGAGGCAGCTAAAGACACATAAAAAGCGACCCATTTCAGTCGGAGGCTTCATGTTCAGGAGGAGGACCTCACGCATATCATCAGACAAGCAGTGGAAACTATAGATGACCGACGGTCTCAGCAAATGCCCAGACCAAATAGACCGGTTGTTCACTGCTGGAATTGCAATCTTCTGGACACATTCAGAGAAATTGTACTCGGGGATATGCAGGCTGACAAAGAGAGAAAGATGGATTGGGTAGTCATCAGGCCAACATTCAATCTCAGAACCAGGAAAACTAGATTCTGCCGGTCTCGTGGGGCGGAGACAGGCAGCGAGATTCACATGAAGCCCCAGGCTTATCATCCCAGTTGCCGTGCTAGGGAAAAATAGAAGCCTGAGAGTACAAGGGAAAATAGGAGTTCGATTTTGCAGATTTCTATTAGATATTGGCGCATCGAGATCGATAATTTATCCTAGTCTTATTGAGAATAACGTAATACATGAAGTCAGTGGCTATTCTATAAAAACATCTAGTGGAGAACTTTTGCCAGTTTTAGGACAGATCACTGTAAAGATTGAGATAGCAAATCAACATTTTAGTCATGAATTCTTGGTCGCCAATATCATGGATGAGTGTATTCTGGGACTAGACTTCATGCAGTTATTTGGACTCTCCTTGAACATTGGGGGTGGCACAATGCAATATGGAAATCTTGAAATTCCGTTGCTGGGGAACGACATGGAAGAAGAACAGATAAAGAGGGTCTTGATAACAAAAGGTACCAGCATACCCGCACAGTGTGAAGCCATTATATGTAACACAATAGACGGTAATGATCCTGTGCCTATAGCAAGCCTTATAGAGCAGTCAAAGGAAACGCGCAGTAGACTACCTGTGGGGAGAATACTGGTTGTTAATAGAAACGACCGATGGGTACCTGTTCGGGTTAGGAATTTTGACACTTAAACTTGCAACCTTCAGAAGAAGAATGTTATCGCCATTTGTTGTCCATTGGAAATTATTGCATCGTGTGATGCGGTGGTCCCTGTAGCTAGTGCCTCGTAATGTGATTCTCGAGTTGATCGGATACTTGGAGATGAGGGTGAGGATCTGTCGGAGAGAGAGTGCGGTGGGGTTAGGCAAATGTTGCTAGAGTTTGGGGACGTCGTGCCAGACAGTGAAAATGGGCTCGGCGAGACTGATTTGGTGTTCCAGGACAAGGTTGTGCACCTGGATCGGTTGCACCAGTATTGTGAGGAGACCAGAGTCTGTTCGGGACGAACAGAACTAGGGAGGGGCAGTGTTGTAACCCTGTTTCTCCCTGACTAACCATTTTTCCAAATGCGAAGTAGGATGATTTTTTTTATGTTGTTAAGAAACTTTAGTGATGCTTTTGTTTTTCTCTACTGAGGATAGAGGATTGTTTTCTTTAATTTGTGTAAGTGAATCCGGATATGTAAAATTGATTTGGAGATTGTGACATTATTTATTTTTATCGGTGATAGTGATTGATCATGATTGGATTGTGCAATCAGAGAGATACCAGTGATCTGAGAATCGGTGAGATATTTTCTTTATTTCAACCCCACGTCTTAACACTATAAAGGAATGTGTTTTATTTGTCAGTCGGAGTATTGGCTTGGTCAAGTATAATCTCGGTCTCAGCGTTCAATGTGAGGCCTCAACAACTCTACAGAAGCCACTAGTGAAGTATGCGGTTTTAATTTAACTCGGAAGCTGATTGAGCTCTTCCAGTTTTCCCACAATTTCCACTTGAAGAAGATGTCTATCTCCAATGTGTTCTTCTCTCTTATATTGATCCTCCATCTCTTATTATGTTTCGACCTAATGCACTAAAATGCCTGACGTTAGGTAACCCTATATTTCCTGTTTGAAGTCTGTTAGCCCATATCACCCTACGTATCAATTCCGAAAGTAAAAAAAGAGGGGAAAGGGGAGGGAGTTGGTAGTCCAACTATTATTGTTTGTTAGAAAAAAAAAATGACTGATAAAAAAAAAGTAAAGTTCTCTTGTCAGATCTTGCAGTTCATGATGCATCTAAGGCCGGCGGAGATCGAGGGTGTCATGCGGACAGCACAACGACCAACCACCTTTCCCTTTCCCTAGAAATGTCATGTACCCTTAAGAGTTGGTTGGTCACAGAATCCTAAAGTTCAAAATCTCAGCCTTCGTGATTCCACTTGTAAACCTTCGGTTCGAAGCCAAGCAATGTAGCCCTCGGCCATCACAACCCCGTGATAGATATTTACAAAGGTACATTTCTGTGTGTATACAAACCTAGCAGTTGTAGTAGTGACTCATGCAGAAAGATCAGGTTTTCCCAGAATTTCAAAAAAAAAAAAAAATGAAGAAACTGATTCAATGTTTGGCTTTCTTCGTAACTTGGCTTTGACATGAGTGGGTTTGAACGGAAGAAGAGGGGAGATAACTTACTTTAACTTGCAATGGTGCGGACATTTTGTTTTTCCAAGAGAGAGAGAGACAGACACAGAGAGAGAGAGAGAGAGAGAGAGAGAGAGAGAGAGAGAGAGAGAGAGAGAAGAGAATAGGGCGAGATAATGCAAGAGAGATAGGAAACAAGTACAAAAAAACCCAAAAGAGGCCGAGTTCTTGCGGCTGTCTCTTGTACATATTATCGTAAACAATTTAAGAGGACCCTATTTACTGTGATAGCAAGGGAAATAATTAGGTAAGCCTTGACACAATGACTGCCACGTTCTCTATACATTTTTCTTCCCCTTTGTCAATGAAAAAATAATTAATGAATATGTTTGTAAAAACTCTGTTTAAAAAAAATAAAACATTAACTCCCCCCCCCCATCCCCATTTCATTCTTGTATCATGTGACCAAGGGCAAATAGATGAATATTTCACGAATGAATTGCCAAGTTTTCCTCCATCTAAAGTCACCATGATATATATAACTAGAGTTAGTGACTAAAATGATTACATGACAATTCTGAGTATAACTGACATATATTTATTTAAAATGTGACCGGGAAATGACTCAGATTTGTTTTCTTTCTATCATTACACTCTTAAAGCCAACAGCGCTCCCCCCTCCCCCATCTAACACCCATGTACAGTCCATCTCTATAACTATATATTTAGCGAGTGAGGGATCACGTGACCTTTATATTCGTAGTTTGACGATATTGTTAGATACATTTAGAACCATGAAACATTCCGCCCAGGACCAGGTAACTACGTGTTGGTCACGTGACAAGTTCAACGAAACTACCTATAGGTCTGCATGACTCATTGCCGGAATCGTTGGTCCACTGTTTACTATAAAGTTTGTATTATAATCTAAGCATGTGTGTGCACGTACGTGTGGCTGTGTGTGTGTATTGGTGTGTGTGTGTTGACGGTTGTTGACTTGTAGCACCAAGCTGCCAATAGACAACTAAATCGCTTAATGCGTTATTCTAGTTTAACTTGTAAAACGTGAAATAGCTTGAATAACTTCTTTGTGAGCAATACTAAATAGAACTTATATTACAATATCGACATATTCAACTTGAGATCAAAGGAAACAAATGTAGTAGACTTTAGTAGAATTAGTAATAACAAGATTACAAAGACAGTTTGTGTGGAAACACAAACTCAAAATCGGCCCCAGATGTGGTCCACCCAGGCAGGCTTCAATATTTTCAGAAAGAACATCCAAATGAAATTATATCAAAGACAAATGAGAGATAAGAATGGAGAAAGAAGGTTGACAGATCTTGTGTAGTGCCCCAACGGTACAGCGGATCAAAGGATAGGTGCAAGGGAATGCAAAGTTAGATGTGATCCTGGCCTAACTAGTTCCCCTTTCAGACCTTGTGGTCTAGAGGGCAGATGATGTAAAGTTCATCTGTTTTTGTGGCCTACGGTTAACGAGGTTGTCATGTGGCCAGCACAACGACTAACCGCCTTTACGTTTCCCCAACTAATATCAGGTACCCATTGGGGCTGGGTGGACTCAGAAGCGCCTAAGGATTTCGAAGTTGAAAATCCCAGTCTTCACCAGGATTCGAACCCGGGGCCCCCGGTTCGGAAGCCAAGCGCTTTACCGCTCAGCTACCGCGCCTCTCCTGGCTTTACTGAAGTCTTATAATTGATATAATTGTTTTGAAGAGGTTCAATCCTTCCTGCAGTAGTTGTGCCAGCTTCAAAATTTACGAAAATGACGTTTACAAGATTAATATTCGTTTTAATTTAGGTCTAAATTATAATGCATACTAATTAGCTTTTTCTCTTCAAAAAACTGCTTGCATAACTGATTTTAAAAATTAGATTTTTCGCTTTCAGAAAAAAAAAAGTAGCCGTTGCATCAGAACTTTGAATGGTCTAAAATATTGTGATGTCGGATTTTCAATATCTTTTCTAGTTTACGAGATCTAAACGGGACGGAGGGACAAACGGATAGACATTTCGCACAAAACTAATAGCGTCTTTTCCCCTTTCGGGGGCCGCTAATAATTAGTATAATATATATTTTGAACAAAATCTATCTCTACAAAAACACGTCTTTTCGATGTGGCAATCTGGAGCTGTCTGGCCTACCCAAGACAGCTGACGACATTGCCGCTTATCTTGCATCACTCACACTGCATAGCCACCAACCAATCGTTAACTTCTTCTCACCGTCACAATAAAAACACACATACACACAAATCCCATCCCATAACATTGAATGAGAGAATGAAAGTGAGAAAGAAAGAAAGAAAGAAATAGAAAAACAGAGAAAAAAAGAGAGAGAGAAAGATTTGAGTAGGTTAGTGAAAAAACAAAGAGAAAAAAAAGAGAGTGTGTATGTGTCTCTTCTCTTCAATAACATTTTCCCTACCTGGCTTGAGTTTAATTTTAAGGAACGACTGTTATTCTAGAATGTTATGCTATGATAAAGATCTGACATTGTTCGAGGTTTGATTCTGGTTTGATCCCTTTACCTTTTTATTTTTTTTTATGATCCAAGACTTTTTTGTCTGTGGGAAGATGTGCGTTTGGAAACACTCTCCAGGGAAGAACCACAAGAGACCAAGATACGTCTCCAGAGCTCACTCAAGGAATGTCGATACCCATGACCCATATATCTGTAAATGTTTGTCAAAAGTTTTACACGTTTCTGATGTTCTTTCAGAGTTCTAGCTGATCAACTTCCTTGTCCAAACCTTTCGCGGGACCATGGGGAATGGCAACGTGCAGGATATGAACCCGGTACCATCGAGATGACCGAACGACAGTCCAGCGCGAATACCACACGACCAGGCAGATAGCCAATATCTGGGTTTCAAGCTATGAGGCAAAGAGGACAGATCGAAGAACGAAGATCAATACATAAACAACAACAACAAAGAGCACAATCAGGCAACTGCAGCAGACCCAAGGTCTCAACCTACCCAAGGTCTCAACCTACCCAAGGTCTCAACCTACACAAGGTCTCAACCTACACAAGGTCTCAACCTACACAAGGTCTCAACCTACCCAAGGTCTCAACCTACACAAGGTCTCAACCTACCCAAGGTCTCAACCTACCCAAGGTCTCAACCTACACAAGGTCTCAACCTATCCAAGGTCTGAACCTACCCTTGCTTTGTCGGGGGTCGGCTTTTCAAAGCGAATATAGGACTTCAAGTTTTGGCTTTGGCTTCACTGTAAACACACACACAAAAAAAGACTGCAGAATTGAAGACTACCGCATCACTAAACGACTCCTTTATGGCCCATTAAAGGGAAGCGACCACAAGGTGGACGAAGAAAATGTTTCAGGGACACCCTCAAAGCTTCTTGTAAAGTCTTCAGCATTGAACCAGCCACCTGGGAGACAGAAGGACGCGATAAAGCATCATGGCCTCGCGCTGTGAAAACTGGCGCACAAATTGCTGAGGACAGAAAAAAAACAACGTCTGAGAAGAAAAGCAAGGCCAATGACACTAGCTCCAGCTGGAATAACCTGCCGAGTGTGCAGCTAAACATTACCGGCTCACATAGGTCTCACCCGCCACATGAGGAGGCACAAAACCCCAGTGCAAAGCCCTCAACCCCTTGGTAATCAAACCACGATCTACAAGTTCTAAGGAAATGATATTGTCTGTATCTTCGACCACCAAGGAGGAGCTTTAGAGTGAGTATCCAAGACTATTGTAAGAGAACAGTGGGCTATATGAAGGATAACATAGTAGATACCATTGAGCACAAAACAATATGTTAGGGTATTAATACAAGTATCATTTTTTAAATGAAAACTTCAGTATGTTCCATTATAGTCATTGTGTAGCGACTGTCCACATGAAGCAACCATTAGATAGCTGATGTCCACATGAAGCAACCATTAGATAGCTGATGTCCACATGAAACAACCATTAGATAGCTGATGTCCACATGAAGCAACCATTAGATAGTTGATGTCCACATGAAGTATCCCTAGAGAAAATTGAGTTTTAGGTCTAGGATATCGATTTTTAACTAATAACATAATTAAGTAGATCAATCATTTTTCTTTACATTACAATCATTTTTATTGCTTAAATCTGTGTCTAAAACATGTTTTTTAAATGTTTTTGTAAGGTCTATGAGACAAAATCTTAATAAAATTTATACTTTAAACTCATTTTTCTCAAAATGTTAGTTTTTGCACATGTCATTGTGCTTTACTAGGAATTTCTCCTAAACTACTTGATAGATTTTGATGAAATTTGAAACACTTCTTAAGGACATCATTAACTTTACTCGTACAATGATTTTTTTTCAATATTTTATTTACTTTTTTTAAAAAAGAATTTTTAATTAATATTTATCCTGTTTTTTTAGGTCTAAAAAATACTAAAAATTTAAAAATTTGTAAAAAATTTAACATACTTAAATCTTTAATTCCGACGTTGTATCAATTTAAAGGATCCTTTTTTCTTATCTTTTAATTCAATTTCATGAATTTTTTATCAATAGTTTTTACAAAATTCAGACTTTTAATTTGTATACAATAAACAATATGGCCGCCGTTACCATGGCAACCATCATTCAAAAAAACTTTTTTTTAGCATTATTTATTTTAGAATATCATTATATGTTACCATAACAAATTTCAAAGGCCTAGCTTCAGAAATAACAAAAATAAGATTTTCAGGGATACCTCCCCATAGCTGATGTACACATGAACTGTCTGACATGTTATGCAGCCATTTAGCTTCCGTTCACGATTCTTCCAAGCGAAGCGGATCTTCACGTCCATAGATTTTGTCATTGTCCATTTCGTAACAATGGTAATAGAAGATCTAAGTCAGCCAGACCTACACATCTAAGCTTACTAAGACATGAGATATATATAGGTTTCGTAGCATAAGTATTTATATTTTATATGTCAGCTTTTAATAGTCGCAAGTGCATGTTAAAATTGTGTATTGTTCTTTAAAACAAGACAAAGTCATGCAAGTACACGTATAGCTCGACTAGAATGAAGACAATAAACTAAGAGTAATGTTTAGTACATTTATTCAGATAAATATTTTATACACTTGTATGAATGATGAAATGATGGAGCGTGGACTATGAACAACTTCAAGAAAGATTTCTGTTACATTTCAATTGGTCTGAACTTCTGTAGCTGTAATCACGTGACAATACAGGAAACTAATAATTTTTTAAAAAAGTCTTTCAAAAAGCAACATTACTCAATTAAATCCAATAACAAACATACAACACAGAGAAGTTCTATTGCCCCTTCTAGATTTCTGTTGAATCTCTCTAATTGCAGTTTGTAATGTTATATCGAGCACCACCTGCCCCCCCCCCCCCCCCCTTCAACACAGACATACACTTAACTTGAACTCTTAACATTTTGTGTATTCAAAAAAAAAAACAAAAAAAAAAACCAACTTCTCTCGGACGTGGTGGCGTGGAAGTAAAGCACGTGCGTGCCAGACCGAAAGTCTAATTCTGGTGAAATAAATCATTATTACAAAGCTTATATCAACTCACTCTGTCTGGTTAAAGGCTTGTGCACGCTATTTCTCCCACACCCAATCTCGGATCAAGCTGAAATTTCGCACAATCATTTTTTTACCTCAGAACACAAGAACCAATAAAAAAAAAATCCCCAACTAGTTAATTAATTAATGGTTATTAATTATTTTGTTTGGTATCTCAAACAAGGGAAAAAATGTACTTGAGTGGTGGTATAAGCTAAACAAGTCCCCTTTATGGGTCGCCGCCTTTAAGTAAGCTTGAAACAAACAATAGATAACTATATAACCTACTATCTCATAGGCAACTCATTAGCAAAGTTGTTAGTATGTTGGCTTGAGCTATGAGTTCGAATTTTAAACAATACGAATAATTCTATGACCAGAAGTGCTCGGGGAATACATTTACTCATGAACTCTGATATTTAAAACAAATAAATTCATTTCTGCTTTACGACTTCTCCATGTCTACTGCTCCCTACCAGATCCCTTGCAACAGTGGTAGAAATGTCATCAGCTTAGAAACTGGGTAGATCATCTCTCTGCCTAATGATATGCTTTCTCTAGATCAAAAACGTTTTTTAAATGATTGCGGAAGTCGCAAATCAACCACAAAATTTCTACACAGCAGCGAGCTATTCTCGGATCAGGAACAAATAGTTTGGAAAGTCCAACTTGGACAAACTTTCTCTTCACTCAAGGTCTTGTCGGAATCATTTATTTAATATTTGTTCTTCGTGATGGGCTTACAAAACAAAATTTTTTTTCTCACAAAATTTCTAGTAGATTCTTCCGCGTTTTAAATCTTTTTTCTTTGGGTTTCTCCATGTTCACAGTATTTGTATACATATAGTTTATAAACTAGGAGATATAAGATACAAAAATGTATAACAATAACACATAATCCGAGACGATAGAATTTTAGAGAAAAATTATGTTTGCTTCTAGAAGAATGTATTAAATAAAAAAAAGTTTATATTCCGAAAAATCTAATGAATCGAGTTCCAATTACATTTTAAAAATTGATCATCTATCTATAACTGTCTAGTGCATATGTCAGTTGAAATTCACTCTTCGAATATTATAAATTAATTGTAATTATTTTCTAATCTTGTAAAGAAATAAAAAAGTAAAAAAAGTAAAATCGATTCCTTCGCTTCAAAAATAGTCGATTTTCTGAGAACCAAATTTTGACTAAAATTAGAGTTGAGCTAGTTTTACAAATATGATTGCATTTATTTAAATATTATCTTCATGTATTTATAAGGAACTTTTGTAGGATGGGCTGGCCATTTTTTACCTTAGTTGCTAAGCTGAGACTATTTTCTTAGCGGAAGGCTAAAAATTGGTTTAACATATGAAGAATAAAAAAGGACATTGTGTGTATGGGGGGGGGGGGGGATCTACCTCCTGTCAGGCCTACATTTATCCTAAAGGGGCAATGATTTATTTGGAACTTTTGAATAATGCGATGATAGTTGCGTTGCAGTGTGAGTGTTTATGATGTCATCATGAGGAAAGTAGTGCGGATGTTTTGGTCATTCAGGTCAATAAATATTGGCTGCAAAATCTTTTATACACGGCTCAAACTAAGAAGGCCTTCATATAATTTTTTTATAATGCCACTGTATATGTTGTTGTTTTTAAAACAGCCAGACTTTCTTTACAAACAAAATATGTTGGCTTATTATCATGTTCCACAAAAAAAACAACATTCCGGGTAGATTCTACATTCAGAGTTCCATTTCACAAACTCATACTCGTTAAAGGTCATGGTACCAATCCATCAGAGAAAAGGTGAGGGCCCTAACAAATATAAAGATATATTTTCAACTTTTTTTTTGAAGGGGGGATAACTTATAACTTTTTGAGCCGACTTTTCGGCGGGCCGGATACAACCACGTCGCGGGCCGGTTCTGGCCCGCGGGAATGTACTTTGGGCATCACTGGTTTAGATTTATCAGCTTTGTGGAGCTGCAAACCAACGACCAAATTTTGTCCCTTAGATGTCAGTTCTAGTCTTAGCACTACATATACCGCTAAACTACCACATCCTATATTAATGAATGTTATAGTTACAGCTACTACCCACGCAACAGACGGACTCATAACTCATAACCTCTCTTCATGATTAATGCACACAGTAGAATCATATAAAATAGTGTTATAGTTTCACACACGAAGTAGAGTGAGAATGACGTAATCAAGGCATTTAATTATGTCACAACTTTGGCAGTTAGGTCAACTTGACATGAATATAAAAAAACAAATACATAGTCAATACGTTTGTTATTCTGTTGATACACGGTTTCATAAGTTATAGCTGTGGATAGAGATAAGACAAAATCATATCAATGTCATTTCATTGCTACATAGGATAATTCATAATTCACGGGCTATGCATAATATATACATAAAGATTCATTTGAAACTAAAAAAAAATCTAGCATAATCTTCTAATTATTTTTATATTACAGTGAGGCGTTGTAAAGACAGAATTGTATTGTAGAATTTGTACTCTTGTTGCTTCGGCCTCCTCTAAATTAACAACTTAACCTAATCCCGTTTTATGTCGTTAATGACGTAGATCTAATTATTTAGCACAATTTGTTTCAGCATATCAGCATTAGTTGGAAGAAGGGTTTTAGCTAAGTATGTGTTTATAGCCCTGCCTTGCACACCTCCTTCCAACATAGTGCAGAGGGTGCGCACTGGCTTGGCCACTGTTCTAGACTAGAGTGAATGTTGATTGCAAAAACAATACAGTTCCGCCCAAGTCTAGAAGCATTAAGAATATGTCCTAAAGAGGGACTGTTGTTATGTATTTCTGATGTCAGTAAATTAACACCTTTCTTCGTTGATTTGTCTCCCTTACATTAATTACTGTACATTTAATCGACATGATTTTATATTGTTATAAACACTTAGGCTACTGCTGGCCTACAAGGGCGTTATTATTAAATATTAAATCCAATGCGCCTACTGTATGTTTAGGATTTGATTTTATTGCTTGCGATTTTTTTTTTTCGTAAAGAAAATGAGGTCAAGTAGAGTTCAATGGAAATGGTGAATAGAAAGGCATTTAGCCTAATTGACTAGGGCAGGTTATTATAATAACAATTGTGTCGATCAAATCTCGTAGAAGTTCAAAGAAACTTGTCCAAATATTTACAATAATACAAGTTCTGTACAAATAATAGAACTAGGAAAGTCTCGTGTTAGAAGGTCAAAGGTTACTTTTTTTCCACAACTCTTGAACACTTTTAAAAGTCCTTGAACTTGCACTGAAAGCCATCTATCATTTGCGTTTACTTTACTAATTCGATCAAAATAGGTCATTCTACTTCTCATATATGGCCTTGACACAATAACCCTGGTGTTGTAATAACATTCCTTTGTAACTTAATTGAGAGGCCCCTCCTATAATTTTTTTTCGCATGCATCCCTGTTTATATAGTTCAGACTTGTCATTCTTTCTTTTTTTAATTCTAAATTATGCAATAAAAGGGCCAGGCTTTGTAACTATAGAAACGCACATGTATTTCTAGTTTTAAAATGTTACTGTACAGGCCTACAATGATGTTCTGCTGATCACAGATAAAGTTACCAAATACATACCAAATACATATCAAATAGATAGCAAATACATACCAAATGTATACCAAATACATACATACCAAATACATACCAAATACATAGATCTAGGTACCCAGCACGCAATAAAAAGAAAATGTGGAGAATTGACTATCATTGTTCTTAATATAAAAACATGTAAATAAGATGTAATAATATATACAAATTACATTTTTTTCTTCACTTCTTTAAAACGATATAGATTTGAGTCAATCTCTTGTAGCAGTCGCTTTCAAAAGATCGCGCCATTTGTATAAACTTGGCAGGGGAGATAATATTAGATGCTTTCCAAAACGTCGCATGTAAAATATAATTTACTGTTGGTTGAAACAGTAGCAGGGCCGTTGGCCTGTGGCGCAGAGTGCACCACGGGCGCACAAGTCAAAGTCGCCTCAGGCTGAGGTAGGCCAGCGGCTGCGGATGCGTCCCTGTGTGGGCGCGCTCTTGGGGCGGCAGGCAAAGGCTCGATGATGACAGGCGACATGGGAGAGGACAAGGCGAGATTCTCAGGGTACAGAGGGGTGCCGGACAAAGAGCAAGGGCTCTGCCGGACCAGAGGCTGAGTGTCCTTGGCCTGGTGCGCCTCCGGGCTGTCTTCGAGGTAGGATTCTGCGATAGTCCAGATGGCTAGAGGAGCACTATGTCGTCGGAGGCGGAGACTTCTCGGAACGAAACGCCGAAGGGGCGGTGTTCCTAATAAAAATCAAAAGCAAATTAAACATTAGTAAACAACATAAATGCACTTATATGGTTGTAGTGTTTGGAGAACATGGAATAGTAGATTCATGATTCATCATGGAATAGTAGATTCATGATTCATCATAACACACATTAGAAGAAGGAAGTCTAGCTAAATAAAATTATCGTGTCTCTCTTATTCAACCAAACTTCATTTTAATTTACAGTTTCCTGAAAAAATAAAAGATTATGAAAATAACACCATACATTCACTACTTATGGTCAAACTAGAGGTCAAAGGTTAGTGAGGTCCAAACATTTCTGAAACAAGTGTCACGGGGACGGAACCGGGCCTCTGCGGTTTCAGTATTCATTGTGGCTAGAAGTTTCGAAAGGTCGGACAACACCGCGTCAAGGGGCGGCTAGGGTTCGCTGGCCGTAAGCTGGACATTACTGTAATACATTACAATTACTGTAAAGTTCTCCTTTCAGACCTTGCAATCTATAGGGCAGATGATGTTAAAGTCATCCGTTTCTTCGGTTTACGGTTAACGAGCAGGGTGTTACGTGGCCAGCACAACGATCAACAACCTTTACTTTCCCCTACTAAAGGGGGTATCCATTAAAGTTGGATGAACTCATGGGCGCTCTATAAATCCCTTAATTCAAAACCCCAGTCTACACCGAGATTCGAACCCAGGACCCCAGGTTCGGAAGCTAAGCGCTTAACCACTTAGCCACCGCGCCACCGTAATAGACCACTTGCTTCAAATATATATCTTAGAACTTTTGTGTAAACAGTCAATACTAAACATGAGATATGACATTTATAGGAGATCACAATATTTCGTTCACACACACCATACAATCTCACTTTTTTATATCCCAGGCAATGCATTTAGAAAACATTGCTTCTTGTTGTTCAATGACTAAAACAAACGTTGACGTAAGTCTTTCAAAACGAAAATGTACAACTAAAGACGAAACAATATTTGAACACGTCATGGAACAAGCGTGACGTTTTGTTAGTAGATAGATCATTCCAAAGAACAGATGCGACGTAAAACAAGGCAGCACATCCACCAATGCACCGTACGTTGGAGTACATTGACATGTCAAGTCTAAATCGTTCAAACAGTTACACCAGAACGAAGAAACACTATAGTTAAAAAGAAACTAAAACAATTTTTTTTTTAGATAACAATTAAATAAATAAGAAAAAAACATTGAACTTTAGAATGTGATAAAAAATATCAAACGTGTCAATCTCTAGAACTTGAAATGTCTAGAACGTGTCTATAGTGCTGTTGTGTTAGACACTCAAAAGGTCTTAAAAATATTGTTTTAAAATTAAATAAACAGAAAAAAAAAGAGTTTATAATGATGAGCATATTCACTGACATATGAAACAAATCGATTTAAAAGACAATCAAGCTGTTAGTAGTAGATATAAAACTTGAAATAATGAATTCGATATGAATGAAAAAGTGAAAGACAAAGTATTCGTAGTTGTGAATAATTCATGAAATATTTCAGGTGTATCCCCATCAGTTGTAAGCTAGACTATTTCAGGTGTATCCCCATCAGTTGTAAGCTAAACTATTTCAGGTGTATCACCATCAGTTGTAAGCTAGACTATTTCAGGTGTATCACCATCAGTTGTAAGCTAGACTATTTCAGGTGTATCCCCGTCAGTTGTAAGCTAGACTATTTCAGGTGTATCACAGTCAGTTGTAAGCTAGACTATTTCAGGTGTATCACCATCAGTTGTAAGCTAGACTATTTCAGGTGTATCACCATCAGTTGTAAGCTAAACTATTTCAGGTGTATCACCATCAGTTGTAAGCTAAACTATTTCAGGTGTATCACCATCAGTTGTAAGCTAGACTACCTTGACGCTAATATTAGTATGTTGTCTTTTGTATACTCACTTCTCTAGCATCTGAAGAAATGTCGAAAAACATCTGAGATGAAGTGCAACTAAAGTTTTCAAGGTAATGCCATCTTTAACTTGTGACCTTTCTTATCTTATATGTTATGTTATGTTATACATGTATGAGATGAGTGACATCATAGATATGTCCAAGTCTACTTCTTTTTAGTTTATTAGTGCACTATTATGTTGAATAAATAGAAACGTCCGAATCAATAGTGCCACGTTAGCACGACTTGTTCAATGGTGCTAAAGTAATGAATGAATGAATGAATGTGAAAGAAGAAGAGATAGACAGACAAAGTCAGTTGTGAAGTATCAGGTTGTTAGTAGACATCAACAACAGGACATACCGCCGTGACATGCAAATTAGGAAACAACCCATTCATGTTATCTTTCGTTTGATTGGTGCTCTGAAAGCGGAACAGGAACTCAAGAATTAAATGTGGCATAAATACAAGTATAGCATTGAATGAAAAGTGAACTTAAATAGTATTATCTTCGATCTTCAATCAGATTGAAATGATATTTTGAAGTTGATGGTTAACATATAGAAATCAAAGATACATACACACTGTATTGCATTATATGAAATAAAATGTGTATGTTTTTTTTTTTTAATATATTACTTTGAATAATAAAAAAGTTAAGTTCCCAATTCAGACCATAGGGCAGATGATGTTAAGGTCATCTGTTTCTTTGGCCAAAGGTTAACTAGCAAGTTGTTATGTGGCCAGCACAACGGGCAGCCGTCGTTACTTCCCCCAACTAAAGTCAAGGACCCATTAGAATTGGCTGGACTTTGTGTAATAGTTGTTTTAAATAGGAATACAATTTAGAACAATTAAATTATTAGTTGGAAAAAAAAAATATTTTTACTGCAAAATAGAACTAAGAAAAATATTTCAATAAAATAAAAGTCGCAATGAAAATTTAGTTTTAAGATGATTAAACTTCAAAAGATATAACTGTCAAACCAGAGTTTTCAATTTGTGACCAATTAGGTAGTTATTTTGTTCCCCCAAAGATATACATAAACTGACAAATTTATAGGAAAATCGTTAGAGCTGTTGTCTTTTTTAATACCCGTCCAGTGTTAAGGTTCCTCCAAGTGTCTGGTTAAACTTTTTGAACCCATGAAGAGTTTGCAAGCTAATAGTAGGAATTATAAAAGAATTGTATATTCTTTAAAGCATGAACACATTTTATTTTTCAAATGTTGCCTTAGTTGCGAATTTATTGTTTGTTATTGTATTCATCTGATGTCTCAAAGAAAAATCTTTTTTTTTCCCCAAATTCTTAACTTTTATGAACTTCATGTATTCATCGATGGCTTAATATTTGGTTGAGTATGTTATATAGCATTTTTTGTCTTGTTGAAAGAAAACCAAGTTTGTTACAAAGTTTTATAGGCTACGCTCATTTTTTTTTTGCTATTTTATTTTTTAATTTTATATTATATTATGTATTTAAATAATAATAATAATATTATATTATTTTTTATTACCATTTTTAATATTATCAATGCAGAAATATTGCAAATGGCACAAAATGAAAATGATATTAGGCCTACATGTTAAATCTCACAATAACACTATAGATCTTTTCTCAATTGAAATTCCTCGACACTGCAATTAGTTGAATCGCAGTAAGAATAATTTGTTTCTTTATTGCTTATGTAATCTTTATTGTTTTTTGTTTAGTTTGTCTAACCATGCAATACACAAACGACCATGCTTGCTACATACAAGATTGCCAGTGTTAGTATCCACGCTACCAAATGACGTCATCAAACCTTGTGCTCCTGAACCGCCTTCGAACACACATTCTGATGACGCAGCATTTCCCGCCTTATAAGGCAGGACTCTGGTGGCCGCCATCAGTGGTTGCCTCTCTCCCAAAGCATCTTGATTGCTTCTGTAAAGAAATGGCATCGAAAACATGTCACTGTGCTATCAGAAGTTATTATAACAAAATAAAACTAAATATTTTGTAAGCCATTTTAAAGGCCTATTCAGGTAGAGTTGAATTGTATTTGTTTGGTCTGTCTATAATAGTCAATATAGTACAGAAAATTCTGTTTAATTTTCATTGTTACCATGATCAGAGGAAATACTGGTCTCATAGACTTATTTTTGTTTTCTAAATATATTGGTTGTAGACATTCAGGGCCGGCCGTAGGTACTGGTGGCCTTAGGCAAAGTGAGTTTGGGTTTGGTGGGCAAAAATAAAAAAAAAACTCTAAATAAATAAATATAGAGCCCTAGATGTTTGGGATCTGATGCAGGTTACGAAATGTTTTCTCCATAAATTTTTTTTAGTCCTGTTCAAGGCCCCTACCATTCAGACGCCCTAAACCTATGATTAGAATGGCCCTGATAAAATCAAGATTTAACTTAAAAACAAGTTAAATATAAAACAAGGTTACAAAAGACAGTTTGTGTGGAAACACAAACTCAAAATCGGCCCCCGAAGTAAAATGTTTTACATAATTCGGATAATCCTTCCTAGTCCAAACCTCCCACAGGACGACGGGGAATGGGAGCAGGCAGGGTTTGAACCTTCGATCGTCGATAAATCCAAACGACAGTCCAGCGCGCAAACCGCATGACCAGTGGTCCACCCAGGTAGGCTTCAATATTTTCAGAAAGAACATCCGAATGAAATTATATCAAAGACAAATGAGAGATAAGAATGGAGAAAGAAGGTTAACAGATCTTGTGTAGTGCCCCAACCGTCCCGCAGATAAAAGGATACGTGAAAGTGAATGTAAAGTTAGATGTGAACCTGGCCTAACTAGTTTGTGGTCTATAGGGCAGATGATGTAAAGTTCATCTGTTTTTGTGGCCTACGGTTAACGAGGGTGTCATGTAGCCAGCACAACAACCAACCGCCTTTGCTTTTCCCCAACTAATGTCAGGTACCCATTAGAGCTGGGTAGACTCAGAAGTTGAAAATCCCAGTCTTCACCAGAATTCCAACCCGGGAACCTCGGTTCGAACTAAATAAGTTAATTGTTTTGAAAAGGCTCAAATTCATATTCGAATCCTCAAAAAAAAAGAAAAAAAAAAAAAAAAAAAAATTCCGCTATATAGAAAAATGTTCACGAAAATGTTGTTTATAAGATTACTATTCGTCTTAAATTAGGTCTAACATATAATGCATACTAATTAGCTTTTTCTTATAAAAAACTGCTTGCATAATTGATTTTAAAAATTAGAATTTTCGCTTTCAGGAAAAAAAAAAGTAGTCGTTGCATCAGAACTTTGAATGGTCTAAAATATTGTGAAGTCGGATTTTCAATATCTCTTCTAGTTTACGAGATCTAAACGGGACGGACGGACAGACGGACAGACGGACAGACATTTCGCACAAAACTAATAGCGTCTTTTCCCCTTTCGGGGGCCGCTAAAAAACAACAACTTTTTATAAAAACATTGCTTATTATATTACATCAATTATTTTGAATCTTTCCTAACTGTACACAATTGCGCAAGTTACTCTCCAGGTCTTGCGACTTTTAGGAGTCTATCTTGCACTTAACAAGAATCCGAATCACGTTTTGTGGGGAGAGCACCCTTTTAATCGCTGCCATATCTGATATTATTGCACGGGTTATCTCCAGTTAGTCTATCACATTTGCTATATAAAAAAAAAGATTTCTTAACACTAAATAATGAAATAATTGGTTAATTTTTTTAGATTAAATCATGTTAGGGTCATCGACAATGAACGAGGCCAAATGATCAGCTTGATGTTGCGAGCTTGAAAAGTAGGAGAGATAACGTACAAGTGTGTTCACCAGACAAGACGGACGGACAGAGTGAGTTGATTTAAGCTTTATTGTTATACACTGAGTGGGGGTAACTCAATGAGGACAGGTATTTATTTAAGAATTAACAAATTAGTTAATTAATTCATGGTAATTAATTATTTTATTTGGCATCAAAAAAAAAAGGTAAATAAATTCTACTTATTGAGAGATGTGGCTGTTTATGTGGAGTTATTCCCTTTATTACGTTTTGCGCACGTTTTTTCTCCACTTCCCATTCTCGATCAAGTTGAAATACATTATCATTCATAATCGACGACAATACATGAACCAATAAAAACAATTACCATTTAGTTAATCACTTGGTGGTAATTAATTATTTTTTATATAAAAAGGAGCATATTCCTGCAGTATTGACATATTGTGTTTAAAAAGTTTTTATTTGCTTGTTAAAGAAAGTATAATGCATATCTAGCCAGTGACATCATCCATTCTGTTTGTGCTGAAAAAAAATGCTTATCCACAAATGCGGCGGCATCAGGTCTGGAGATCGCACTATTGTTTGCTCTATTTCCAATTAAGAACATTTTGAAGCCCTCTCATTGCCCAACTATATTGCCTCAGTTAGTTGCCCACTCTATATAGACCCCCGCATTGCTTGCCCAGTTGTGACGTACTTGAAACTGTTCTTCTTCTTGTTGTTCGTCTCTTCCACGCTCTCGCTGGGGCCTAGGTAGACCCCACCAAACGGGTCGTCCTCATCGTCCCTGTCCTCCTCCTCCTCAGCGGGAGGCGGTATCGTCAAGGATTCCTTCCTGGAACTGCTCCTGAAAGAGGAACAGACAAAATGATTGTGACAATGACGTAGAACGTTTCCTGACTACATTATAGATGAAAAGCAATGGCGTGTGCAGTAGCTCATCGTAAGTGATATAGTTAGTTTTGTGTTGTCTGTCTGTCCGTCCGTTCATCCAGTTTAGATAGCAAAAACAAGAAAAGATATTGACAATCCGATTATATTATTAAGGGAGGTAATTGTTCTATTTTCTTAAACACAATGTTATAAAAATATTAGCATTAGCAAATGAAGTGTTTTCTGTTATAGAAATGACTTACATTTTCAATAAAGTTTTTACTTTTGTTTTTGCAAGAGAAACAATGCATTTATGATGTATATACGTGGGATATAATTTAACATTAAATAAGCTGGGTGTTACATATTATACAAGTGGTGTGCTGTGTATATTGTACATGTTACATTTCGACCAACTGAAAAAGTTTCTTTCTTGAGGCCTGAAATGAGAGACGGTACTTTACAATACCATCTATTAGCATTTTTTAGACAATCCTTCTTTAATAACATCAGTTTCACATTGAAAAATATCTTTAAAACTATTAGTTCATTGAGTACATTTGAATATTAGCAATCACATAAACATTAATAAATCTCCTAAGCCTGTGGTATCATGTCGTCAGTCGGCCTAATAATAGAATACCATCAGCAACACTTTGGATACCTACACGTGACTTCTTTTTGTAGTGTCAGAGACAGAATCATGGCTGCTGATAGTTTTCAGTTCAAAGCTTCTTATTAATATACGCTGGAAACATTGAAGTGGACCACTTCTACACAAACTTTATAACCTTGTTTTATTTTACATGGCAACTTACATTTGAGAAGGGATGTCAATTTAGAATGAGACAACCTCACGTCTAACTGGTCAAAGAGAATGACACATAAATATTTGGATTGATTTTATGTGATGAACATTCTTATCGAAATCCGCAGTAGGTCAACATCCACAGGGCCGGATTTAATTAAGTGAAAGCCGTGGGAAGAATAATTGTAAAGACATCTTTTTTTAGACACTTTCATGAAAAATTTTGCTAAATTAACGTTAGATTAACGATATATTGAAGTGCTGTTGTATTTAAAAACTTTTTTTTTTGTTTTTAGAAACATTTAGTATGCATATTTTTAGGCCTTAAATTGTTTCCTTTGCAGAGACTCTCCTTTGAGGTTGAGACTTTGCGCAGCTGCACTATTTGGACTGTCGTTAATTCAGCCCTAACTCTAAACTCTTGTCAGTTTAGAAAAAAATGTTTAATTTCAAGACATCAAATATATTCGTACACAACAAAGTTTATATAATAATTAACATTGGAATGTATAAAGCTTCTGTAAAGTAACATGCAGAGGCAGTATGGTAATATTTTATCATAATAATATTATGGGTATTATCAATGAACACTTTGTCTATGCTGCCGAAGAACATAAAATCATCAACAGTCTTGCTAGTCTTAATTCGAGCTTTGAGTGCATAGTATTTTTCAACTTTCACAATTGTCCAGTCAATTCCTAGTGGTCAGGTACTCACCTCACTCCAGCCATCTCAATGACCTCAGAATGAAGACTGGAATTCTGGAATCTGTTCCTGAGCAGGCTGGTGGTGGGCGGAGATTCCTCGGTCATGTACATGGTAGTGGTGGTGCCGCTGATCTCTGAGTACTCCGAGGAACATTCCACCTCTAGTGTGCTGCAAGCTGGATGGACAACAGCAAAGTTATATTAAATGTAATTGTATCCATTAGTTTGTACATGGAACTATAGTATAGTTCTATGGTTGGTATCCATTAGTTTGTACATGGAACTATAGTATAGTTCTATGGTTTGTATCCATTAGTTTGTACATGGAACTATAGTATAGTTCTATGGTTTGTATCCATTAGTTTGTACATGGAACTATAGTATAGTTCTATGGTTTGTATCCATTAGTTTGTACATGGAACTATAGTATAGTTCTATGGTTTGTATCAATTAGTTTGTACATGGAACTATAGTAGAGTTCTATGGTTTGTATCAATTAGTTTGTACATGGAACTATAGTATAGTTCTATGGTTTGTATCAGTCATTTAATATTCGTGTAGTAGTTATAGACTAACAATAATAAATCTGTGAGATTAGAAGTATTTTTACAAAGCTTATATCAACTCTGTCTGTCTAGCAAAAAGTTGTACATGTCATTTCTCCCACACCCAATCTCGGATCAAGCTGAAATTTTGCACAATTATTAGCTTTGACCTAGACTAACGATAAAGAAGCATTTATAATTGATTGGGTGTGGGAGAAATAATCTGTACACATTTTATAACCAGACAGACAGACGGACAGACAGAGTGAGTTGATGTAAGCTTTGACAAACAACAACTTACATTTAACGGACATCTTGCCTGGTGAGTTCTCCTTGCCCCTGAGTTCTAATATCTTCTTATGCAAGAACGAAGACTGGTAGGTCAGGTCATTTCTGATGACGTTGTCCTCCAATTGTTCCAATACGTGCTCTAATTCCAGGGCTTTCTGTAGAAGGTCAAGATTTCTAGAATAATTTAATGCTACTGTAAATGAGTAGATAAAACAATTTCTTGTTGAGAAATCATAGAGTTGTAGTGAAGTCTTCATAAAATAACAACACTGAGTCAGGTGCTAGTCGTTGAATGCAAACATTTGAATCGCAAGTTTCTTTTTATCTTCACATTCTCTAATTTAAATCTTCGAGTGCTAATCTGTGTGTTACGATTGTAGTTACTATCTGCAGGGATAAAACAACCTTCTACCAAAACAATAACCATCTAGCAAAACACAACTTAGAATCTACTTTACATTGGAGAATAGAGCATCAAAAACACTTTTAGGCTTCGCTGGAAGAATATTTTTTTGTTTATCTATCTCGACAGTGAGGACTCGAACAAATTCTTTGCTTATATAGCTGTGTAGTGGGCTATTTACTGATATAGCCTTTCAGTCTCTCTCTCTCGTTCTCTCATTTCCTTTTCCCCTTAATCATTCTCTCTCTCTCTCTCTCTCTCCCTCAATTATGAGGTCAACATACTCTTTACTAACAATTTATATTTGAATTGGGAATTAAAAAAGATAATAATATATGCGAACACTCAGCTGAGGTAACTCTATCTAAAGACATTATTGGGTAAGAGTTAGAGTTCCTCATATTTTGCAAACGAACTGTATAACATTTCATCATTTGACTATTCGATGTGTTAATTCCAAATTACAATCACTATATACCACGTGCTTCGCTTCTTTTTGTTCAAATGTATTTTTAGAATGACATACATAATTTGCATTATTATTTTTTCCATTATTATTTTTTCCATTATTATTATTATCAAACACAAGCTTTATGAATTTTATAAAACTATTTGTATGTACAAGACGACATTTTAAAGCATCTTGTTTCAATATCAGACACGAGGTTTCCTCAAGACAAAGTGGTTTTTAAAATCAAAGATGCCAAACTTTTTGCTTTGTTGAAGAGGGTGTGTCTTAAACTAATCGGTTTAAAACTACGTAAACAAAACTGAAAAGTGTAACATATTATTTAATAGAGCCTGGTTGTGTTGTGTGAAGCTTTAGACTGCTGTTATGGTATTCCTGGGTATACCCAACGAAGCCCACGCATCCCTGCTGTATTGTAAAAGGTTTGCACAAGGATATAATGAAAAGCGGTTTCCAAAACTTATAAAACAAACATTACAAATGTCTACACAAATGCCTCTACCTGTTCCAAAAAGCCTCTGAGCCTTCTGTTCTCTTCTAAAGTGTTTTTTATTTTCTCCTTCTGCATGGACTCTGACTTGCTCTTCTTGGTAGACTTCTTGGTGAGTGTCGCCCGCACTCTTTGCTCGTCTCCCTTTGGGTTTCTCTTGAGCTGAATGATCTGACACACACACACACACACAGAGAACACGTTAGATTCCGACACATAGACATTAACATTTCTTTTGGTAACATTATGGGCTTAAGAAAATACAATGTACATTTTCATCGATCATCTACAGAGCCATCCTTGGAAACTTTAGAGAGAAATTGATGGTCATGTCTTCGGGGGACTTAATTCTATAAATCCAATCCAGTAATATTTTGTTTGTTACTTTGTTATTTCCCTTACACTAGAAAGTAACTGGGTTCATTTGAATTCCATGATAAAATCATTTAAATTTATTATTGTTTACGTGTACTAATTTTAGCAATTTTAAGAGTTGACTTACAATCTATTAAATCTAATAAATTGAAAATGTAATGAACCAATGTTTTCTTGTCCTTCTTCAAATTCAATATTAATTTTTCTTTAAAAAGAGACTCCGCACCATCCAAGCCTATGGATAATCCTTCTTAACTCTTTCTCTCCTAACTGACGATACCAGCGTTGATTGCACCAGAATATGGTAAATAATTACGGAGAGAAAGAGTTAATGCTAGCAATAACATTGCAACAATAACTTACAAATAAACAAAAAAAAAAGGACTCAGAAACATGACCCTGCCCTATGAATAGCCTTATCTTTCGAGTGGAACACTTACCTTAGGCAGAAAGACAAGGCACAAGGTTATGGTGGTACAGAAGATGATGAACAGACCAATGATGATGAAACTCTGGGTCGGCTTGTCCTCGATGATGAAGGACACCGCCGCTCCACACACGCACATGATGACTACGTTGTAGACAGACATACCAATGTACTTTGAGTCGTTCAGTGCAGGAATACTCACGTGCCTGGTCTCCCAGGCCAAGAAGACACCAAACGCCTGAGTGAAATAAAGACATTTAAGATTGAGGTAGATCTATTGTTAGGCGCTTCCGCCTGTCTTATGCAAATAAACCATTGAGGTCAACATTACATAACTTGGACTTGGACTCAACCAAATAATTTAAACAAGTTTCCATCAAACTATCCGATTGAGTCAACATGAAATGACCTTAAACATTCAATAGATTATTTTAGATATTGATCTAATTCTATTTCATACTTGAAACAAATTACCAATAAAAGGCCTTTATAAGCATAAAGAGCCCCTAGCCATATCTCCATGTGCTGGCTAGTGCAGTAATCTATTTTAGGAATAATCTCAAAGTCAGCGTAAACCTGAGGATGAAATGGACAACAATTACAATAATTAAAACTTTTTGAATAAAAAACCAAAATACTTCAAAGCAATGTTAAACATTAACAAAAGTGACATTATTTAAGTAAGTTATCACGTGGATATAGTGACTTGTTAAAGTGTATCTTTAAAAAGAACTACAATGATATTTAACATATTTTCATACACATTCTACAAGCTAATTCTTTACATTATCAACTGCTTCAAAAAATATAAAAATATGCAAAGTCATCATTAGGCCTTACGATCTATATGGCAGATAATGTTAAGCTCATCTATGGCCAAGGTTGACGAGCAGGGTGTCATGTGGCCAGCACAAAGGCCAACCACAGTCAGGCACCCATTAGAGTTAGGTGGACTCAGGGGCGCTCTAAAAATTCCGACATTCAAAATCCCAGTCATCGCCTTTATAGAAACCAGGACTTCACGTTCGGAAGCCAAGTGCTTAACCACTCAGCCACCGCGCCCTTATCAACTTCTTTGACCGCGCCCTTATCAACTTCTTTGACCGCGCCCTTATCAACTTCTTTGATTGTGTATAAAACTTTTTTTAAAAATTAGCACCTCCAAGCAAGTTTACTTAGCTTTTGTTGTTTTTTTTACCTCTGGTGAAAGCCGCTTGACCTGTTTGTCAAAAGGGTCAACTACTTGCCAAGTGACCAGTATAACGGCATCTAATAGAACTAGCACTAGAACAATGAGCATGAGCTTGTAGTCTTTAATCACCTGCAATGAAATGTTACAACACTCTGTCACATTTCTCAGAAGAGTATGGTGTTACAAGCACAACTTTAGTGAGTTCAAATCTGGGTTCTCTACAAACTCAAGCGGGAAAACAAGATCGACAATCAACGTCCGAAACTAAAATAATTTCGTTTTGTAAGGTAGGACTAGGATCAACACATGTATCAGTAATCTGCTGCCATGTTACTATAAGTATACGATATATTTTGTGAAGCATTGGTTTATATCTTTCAACTTCACACCACTTTATTTAAGGTACATTTAAGACTGAGGTAGATCTATATCTATGGAACTGAGGCTTTATCTACCACATAGTTCCGCAAGGTTGGCATCGTCGGAAGTGATAATGGATATAAGCACCCCGCTATCTATAAAATGCTTCCTAATGGCATGCGTCTCCAATAGTTTTTGAAATCTAGTCTATCTCCTGGCCTTCACGTGTGGCTCAGATATTGAGTCCAATGGAACTGTTTTCCTGACAGGGGCAAATGCGAGTAACTGGCGTCCAAACAAGTAAACTTCGGGCAGGAGGGGATCGTTAGTCATTGTTGGCTAACCATCTAAAAAAAGGAAAACTCAGAATTCTAACCTCTGCTGCTTTATATCTTCGTGAGTCAACCCTGAGGAAAAATTAGAAGAACACTTAGCTTGTAGCACATGGTTCTACACCCTGGCAGAGCCTGCGACGCCGCTGACCCCAAACTGTATCGGCAATCGCCGTTCCTTTAGATAAATTATCTGTGTGGAGATGGGGAACTGCTGTGTGGGCGACTTTGTTCCGACCACAGCTAATGCCCAGGCATTCATCTCATTGCTATGAAATGACATTATGACACATAGTCGCTTCGTGACTGAAGGAGGCCATAGTTTAATCAAAAAATACAATTGACAAATTCTAAACACATTTAGGACTAAAAGAAATTTTAGTATGCATGAATTTATTATTAACTGTCTTTCTAGTTTATCTTCCAGGCAAAAAACAAAGTAAAGAATTAAGGCACACGCACACACACACAATGGTAGCACCTTCTTATTGAGTTTGATGTTGGTGAAGATGGCATGAACTCGCCACGTCTTGCCAAACATGGCTCCAAACGACAAGGTAAAGCCCAGAGCTAACGTCCAGGATCGAGCCTGAAACAGCAAGAAAAACACATAGACAATCTGAAAACATGTCAACAAAAGGTGTAGTCTTTATGTCTTCTCCTCACTTAGTCTTTTTAAGAGATTAAAAGTCGTTCAAAAAAAAAAAAGAAACATTTTGTAGAAAAAAATGTGTTAAGGTCATTCGTCACACTGATCGGGGACTCTAGTGCCGGCCCATTAGATAACATCCCACATGCTTTTTGTTCAAACGCCCACACAGAGAACCCACTCTTGTAAAAACAGACAAATATCCTTTCATCCTTCCCCTGCTTGACTAGCACGTAAGGATTACACACACACACGCACACACACATGAAACACCTTACTCACAGTACACCAGTAGCTGAAGACGGTCCTGTCCTTGCTTCCAGGCTCGGTGCCCAGTAAGAAGATGGACAGGTAACACAGGATACAGCCGACGATGATCAAGTTGTTCATGTTTGGACTTGACATTTTGATGTACCTGAAATCAGTTCAAATCGACAAGTTCTGGAACTCTTAAAGAACTTCACAGCAAATACTGCACGGATCTTACAGGAAATCTCAGGACTTAATTATCATAGTCATTAGATACGTTCCTTCAGAGAAGAAGAAAACTTCGCCCTACGAGTTATGGAAGTGTAAATCTAGTCGTGAATGTTAATTAGAGACTTTAACCAAATATAATCAGTGTTAGTTTTGTAGTTTTCTAAGTAATGGGAATGATTACCTAGATCTATACATATGACTATTTATGGAAGGCATGTCTGTAAATTATACAAGATGAATCTTCACATTTTTGACGATCAAGTGCTCTTCAACCAGAACATAAAAAAAGCTAAAAAGATTCTAGAAATAAAAAAATCACCCTTTGGGTCAGGATTTTGTGATTTTACCATCACAAAAGAGATACAAGACACCGATAGCAAAGACAAACAGACACAAACACTCTTTTGTTACTCTGATGATAGATATCTTATATAGCGATAATCTGCAATAGACTTTTCACATTTAAATTGTGAGTAGGTTCCTTATGGATGTACATTTTGGTTTTCTTTATAGTTATAATGTTTTGTTTGGTGTAATGCACAAATTGTAAGACAAATTTCCTTACGGACAATGAGGATTTATTATTATTATTACAAACTTGCATTGTACACACATACACACTAGTTTGTTGGTAATTCGGAGTGATCTCATTTATAAACCTCAGTACTGTCTTCAGTGCAGCATAGAGAAAGAAAGGGAGAGTAATAGGAAGCTAACATTGAATTATTTAAATGTCCTTCTTATTTCCCTTTGGTTCGTATTCCAACTGCTGTTCAAAAATGTATGGCTCTTTTTCATTGAACAACTTTGAATAAGGCAATGTTGTTGTTCGTTATTTGGTTGATTTGTAACTACAAATAGTTTGAGTGTGTTTACATTATGGACTACATTTGTGAACGTGTGTGTTGGACTTTGTAGTACCTGTGACGACGAAACCGGATGTTGAGTGCCAAGAACAGGACGCCGATGGTAATGCCCAGTGCTGCCATGACAACGAAGCCAATATACACCGGAAATGATACATGCCGCAGCTCTTCCGTCTTGATACTTTTATCAACTGGAGGCTTGCCATCTGGAGGGGGTCGGAGGCGCCCCGGGTAGGGGAGGGAGATAAAAATTACATGTTAATGACTCTTATCAATTACAATAAATAGGCTTGGTTTTCTAGCTGGCAAAAAAAAAACAAAAAAAAAAAAACTTGTATATCTGTTTGTCATACGGATTACAATTTATAAGTTTATAATGACAATTGTAGATTGAAATCAGTCATTGCCTAATTAAATGATATCAATAATTAATAGCCATCTCTAAACGTTGCTTCTAATTAATCAAACAAGGCTGCAACATATTTGACATTAATGAAATAGTTTGGCACTGTGCCCCACACAAAAAATCTCTAAATTAACTCATTCTGAATAGCAATGAAAAGGTACATAATAATAGCTAATAACTTATACTAGTGTTATGAAAGTCAAATAGACATTGACAATTGTTAGTGTGAGCCTATTCAATTGTGTAGAAAGTGAAAGCAGAAATGTTAATATTCATGATTTACACATGTATCATCTTCATCATCATCATCATCATCATCAACAACTACATTTGAGTGAAGGCTTCAGAGGTTCATATCCTCTCTTGCAAAAGCCCTGGACAGAAACCCTGCTGTTTTGCGTAGTACACATTTATCAACAGGGGTGTGTCGGTGTAGGGGGGGGGGAATAAACAAAGGGAGCTAATTTAAAGAGATGTGTTGTTTGATATAAAATTGTATGTCTAGTTTTTTGGGCACACATTCTCTATCTTTATATAATTGAGTTAAAAATCATTAATCATAAGATATATCATTGTTTAAAATAAAGTTGAGAAGCTTTAAAGTTGTCACTTAATTTTATAAAATTGAGGATCTGGTTTGGGTTGAATAGAATTTATAAACTTGATAATATTCTCTCTTAGAAGTATATCGTTGCATCGTATATCTCTCACAACCAGATAGTGTCACACAATAAGTGCTTGTGAACTCGTTCATTGAGTATCGAACATTCAACTCCTCACGCTTTAAACAAAAAAAAGTGTTCACACCTCTGAGCACCAAATAACATTTTAACAGAACAAAAATTACTCGTTAACCAATGTTTTAAAATTACAAATTAAAGTAAAAGATGTCTGAAGGGGGCGTACCTCTCCAAAAAATGGGCTGGCCAGCATTTAAGTCCAAGGTGTCCGTCAGTGCGTGGTACTCTCCTACTTTAACCATCCTCCCGTCTGGAACATCAAGAACAAATTGACAGTTTCAACATAGAAGTGGAGTCTGAACAGTGGTTTTGTCAAATCTATGCGCCCACACAATGACCTTGTAGTCCCCACAGTGACTTGTAATTTCTTTTACTTATTGACTGTATTATTTGTGGTCAGTTTCAAAACTAACTTGGACAAATCCCTAGGATTTTAGTTTTCTAAGCATCATATTCTAATTTATGATGACTCTTTAGTCTTTCTCTTGTTCCCAGCAATCCCTCATTCCGTCCATTTTGGCCTTTTTTTTTTAGTGTCCTTCACCCTATTAGAAATAGAGATGGGAATCGAACCCAACTTTTAAAGTTCGGGTTCGGTTCGGTTCGGTCAGGTCTAAAGTTCGGGTTCGGCTCGGTTCGATGTTATGAAATTATGTAATAGCAAAATTAAGTCATAAGGTTTTATACAATTTATCAGATAAAACACTTTAAGTTTAATTTTTACATAAAACAAATACTTTGCAACATATAATAGGCCTATGGGCAATACTTTTTCCAAAATAATGTTGCCTACACACATTGTAAAAATTTCTTAATGGAGATAGAATTGAAGATGCGGCATGTTTTCTCTCAAGTCGGCAAGTGGTTTAATTCTGGGCATGACTCGGCGCTAAGCGTATTCTAACCTTTTTCTCTTAGTAAGAAGAGATATTTTTTTAAAAGGCTATTATCGATGTGCTTTCTTTCAGAACGCACTATTCACATAATAAAAAAAAACAAAAATTCTACGTGTAAAGACCTCTCTATCGAGGATTTTTTTTCACACATAAGTCGTCACTATAATTAATTGCAATATACGGAAGAAATTCGACTATTCTGAGACAAAAATGCAGAAGAATCTCAATAGCGGAGATGTTTTAAAATGTTTTCTTCAAAACGTTTTGACCCATGGTGTGCATACGCGCCTCGCAAAAAGCAGTCTTCAGTTGACAATGTCTTAGTAGAAGATAAAATGACATCTTCACTTAATATATTTTAATTTTTAAATATGTAATTATACTAATATTCAGATAAATTAAACTAAAAATAAAACTTTTTTTTTCGACGCCCCCTCTCCTTGTTAGTTGGTCGTTGGTTTGTCGCTTACAAACAGCTAGTACAATTGAACCAATAAAGGCGTTTTATATTTTTACCGGTAAGGATAGTATAGAGGGACTTCTTATGGTTCGTCAGTTACGCTGAGCAGGGCACGTATCCCGTAAGAAAGTCTTATTTTTTTTTTGTGAGCTAAAAGGTGGCCGCCATAACAGAGGCGCCCCACGGAAACGCTTCAAAGACCAGCTTAGGCGTCAACTTTGCTTAGCTGACATAGAAGAGAGCACCTGGTTACATGCGGCTTCAGAACGAGTCAGTTGAAGTTCACTCCCGAAGGCCGCGGGATACACATTTGAGACCAAAAGAATATCCGCTGCCGAGGACAAACGCAGACGCGAAAAGAAAAACTAAATGGACCACCTGCGGACAGTGGTTATGCTTGCCCTGGATGTGGCAAAATATGTAGGTCACATCTAGGAATGCGCAACCATGGGAAAAACTGCATTCCTCACTAATCTTCGGACTCGAAGACAAGCCTTATAAGAACATATAAACTTAATAAACTTTAAAATAAAGTTCTTATGTGAACAACTCAATATAGCCTAACTGTTATTACAATATTCACATATTTATCTTTTGATAGAGATGTAATATTAATGAAATATACTGATATTTAAACGAAATATAGGTCAACGTCTTTACTCTTTCATGTCTCAAGATTGTCTGCCATTTCATATTTGCATTACGCTAATTTCTTCATACTCAATGCATAAACACAAATCAGTCGCTTAACCTCTTCTTATCGCCACAAGACACCACACACACACACACACTCTATGACACCCCTTTTTGTCAGGAAGTTGCGTCTCCCCATCCCCCAATTCAAGGTACTCGCCATCCCCACCCACGGGAGAGGACCCAAAGTTTGAGAAACGCTGCAGTAAAAATACTGATGATCAATAATGCAAAACAGAATAATAGTAAAAATATTCAGGGGCGTTGCTAGGAATTTTTCATCATTTGGGGGCCCGGGAGGGGCTGGACCTCTTTGGGGGCCCCTGCATTTTTGCGTAATATTGAATATTGTAAAAAAAACATTTGGGGCCCCTCTCAAGTGGGGGCCCGGGGAGATTTTCCATTTCTCCCCTTTCTCCTTCACCTTTGCTACGCCACTGATAATAGTCCAATATGGAATACTTCAAAATTTTGTAAAAATAAATCACTTAATAGAAGATAATTAAAATTTATTTTAAACTAGAACACAAATGAATCTATTGTAGATTTATATCTACACTCTCTAATCGGCAAAAACTATTCTACTCTCAACTAACAGCCATCTCAAATAAAAGTGACAATATTTTAATGTTGACTTTCTACTTACTAGGAACTAGAGTCTAGATCTAGATTAGAGGGCGGCTATTCAACTCAAAACCAATATTGCAAACAGCCCGCGAAAATTTAAGGCCAGGGGGAGTCAGCACATACGGAAAAACCCATGGGAACCCCAGCGCGCCGCTTTTTTTTTTCTTTTTAAAGTTTTCAAAATACCCCCCCCCCCCCGTCCCAAATTTTTAAAGTATAATGGAATCATTAGAATTTAAATAAAATATTTAAGTAATTTGTTTTATTTTTTTAACCCAAAAATAAAAAAAAAAGGATGTACAAATTGCAAAATTAGTTCGGTTAAGAAAAGGAGGGTTCGTTCGGTTCGGTTCGTACCAAGCAGTTTCAAAGTTCGGGTTCGGTTCGGTTCGGTCATAAGTGAGGTTCGAGTTCGGTTCGTTCGGTTCGGGTTCGGTTCGTTTCCCATCTCTAATTAGAAATCTATTCTCCTAAACAAAACTCTTTAGTTCATGATAATCTTAATATTTTATCTTAGAAATCCATCCATCCATCCATCTATCTATCTATCTATCTATCTATCTATCTATCTATCTATCTATCTATCTATCTATCTATCTATCTATCTATCTATCTATCTATCTATCTATCCATCCATCCATCCATCCATCTATCTATCTATCTATCTATCTATCTATCTATCTATCTATCTATCTATCTATCTATCTATTTATCTATCTATCTATCTATCCATCTATCTATCTATCTATCTATCTATCTATCTATCTATCTATCTATCTATCTCTCTCTCTCTCTCTCTCTCTCTCTATATATATATATATATATATATATATATATATATATATATATATATATATATAAAATGTCTAAATCTATAATAATGTTTGCTAACAATATTAAAAGTTAAACTCACATTTCATCTGTAAAATGGTAGTGCTACCGACACGGTCACCATTCAAGAACTGGACTCTACCCTTAGACAGACACATAGAGATAGAACAAATGTTATTCTTTGGACAAACTGAGAAAGTTGTTTCAAAAATGAGCTTATGTCACCATACTAATTAGCTACGTTTTTAAAGAACTTTTTTTGTTGCCACTGATTTATAATTATTAGAAATGTATTCAGAAACATCCATCAAGAACCAATGTATGAATATTGGTCCCATTTAAAAGAGGTTACATAATTTATAGATGTAACAAAATCTAAAACAGATTCATCGCTGAAACCCGATCAGATGACTTCATCAGGGAGTGTACTGCACATTTATTTCAGGAGAATCAATAGATACTTTATAGAGATGTTCACACATGGCGGCTATAGAGATGTTCACACATGGCGGGTATAGAGATGTTCATACATGGCGGGTATAGAGATGTTCATACATGGCGGGTATAGAGATGTTCATACATGGCGGGTATAGAGATGTTCATACATGGCGGGTATAGAGATGTTCATACATGGCGGGTATAGAGATGTTCATACATGGCGGGTATAGAGATGTTCATACATGGCGGGTATAGAGATGTTCATACATGGCGGCTATAGAGATGTTCACACATGGCGGGTATAGAGATGTTCATACATGGCGGCTATAGAGATGTTCACACATGGCGGGTATAGAGATGTTCATACATGGCGGGTAATGAGATGTTCACACATGGCGGGTATAGAGATGTTCACACATGGCGGGTATAGAGATGTTCATACATGGCGGGTATAGAGATGTTCACACATGGCGGGTAATGAGATGTTCACACATGGCGGGTATAGAGATGTTCACACATGGCGGGTAATGAGATGTTCACACATGGCGGGTATAGAGATGTTCACACATGGCGGGTATAGAGATGTTCACACATGGCGGCTATAGAGATGTTCACACATGGCGGGTATAGAGATGTTCACACATGGCGGCTATAGAGATGTTCACACATGGCGGGTAATGAGATGTTCACACATGGCGGCTATAGAGATGTTCACACATGGCGGGTATAGAGATGTTCACACATGGCGGCTATAGAGATGTTCACACATGGCGGCTATAGAGATGTTCACACATGGCGGCTATAGAGATGTTCACACATGGCGGCTATAGAGATGTTCACACATGGCGGGTAATGAGATGTTCACACATGGCGGCTATAGAGATGTTCACACATGGCGGGTATAGAGATGTTCACACATGGCGGCTATAGAAATGTTCACACATGGCGGCTATAGAGATGTTCACACATGGCGGCTATAGAGATGTTCACACATGGCGGCTATAGAGATGTTCACACATGGCGGCTATAGAGATGTTCACACATGGCGGCTATAGAGATGTTCACACATGGCGGGTATAGAGATGTTCACACATGGCGGGTAATGAGATGTTCACACATGGCGGGTATAGAGATGTTCACACATGGCGGGTATAGAGATGTTCACACATGGCGGCTATAGAGATGTTCACACATGGCGGCTATAGAGATGTTCACACATGGCGGCTATAGAGATGTTCACACATGGCGGCTATAGAGATGTTCACACATGGCGGGTATAGAGATGTTCACACATGGCGGGTATAGAGATGTTCACACATGGCGGCTATAGAGATGTTCACACATGGCGGCTATAGAGATGTTCACACATGGCGGCTATAGAGAACAATCCTTTTGGTGTATCCGGTGTACAAAATAAAGGCAATAAATTAAAATCAAGTAGTGATAAGGTAAGTGGAAAAAATATTAAAGTTTTAAAACATAATCCACTTCTTAGCACTGCACATTTTTAAAGCTCTTCTGTTTGCAACTTTTATTGGGTTGGCCATTGTCAGGTGACATTCAGCGTCCTTGACATTGTTGTGTTTATGGTGGAAATGTCTAGCAGACAGCTAAATGAAGAGATGAAAGCGTCACATTTCAAACAGATAGATGAAAGCGTCACATTTCAAAGAGATAGATGAAAGCGTCACATTTCAAAGAGATAGATGAAAGCGTCACATTTGAAAGAGATAGATGAAAGCATCACATTTCAAAGCGTTACCGTTACTCCCGTGAAGCTTGTCTCGTTCAAAACTTTTCCCACCATCGGGCCTCGGAACTTCTCTAGGGTCATCGTGACATCGTCAAACAGGCGGTCCAGGGCTTTGGCAATAACCCACACACCATCGTAGGCATATCCGTGATATTTACTGTATTCGTTGCCCCTTTTACTGTTGTACAGATGAAGATACTGCTCTGACGTCTGAAATAGAGGTGAAATAAGAAGCATCACATAGCAACAAACATCAATTGATCGCCCAGCAAGATACAGTTAGAGTGCTTTGCCTTTGCTAAAGACAGATGATTGACATATGGAACATAATACAACCAAAATAAATACATAATTTGAATTGAAACGTATTAAGGAAGTGAATATTAAACTGAATCACAATAATAACTAAAAATATTTTAATTTACTATAGTGCTTCAAACAAACATGTCGACTGGCTGAATGCGATATGAGAACATAACAGACCATATAAAAACAAAAACTTTCAACAGATAGGTGTCTTAATGTTCCTCATGGATGTAGTGAAGCAAGGGGTGTGTCTGTGTTAACTAGGGAGTTAGCTCAAATGTGTGTCTGTGTTAACTAGGGAGTTAGCTCAAATGTGTGTCTGTGTTAACTATGGAGTTAGCTCAAATGTGTGTCTGTGTTAACTAGTGAGTTAGCTCAAAAGACTGTTAATGGATTGCTTATTTCCTAATCTGGATATATACCATTCGTAAGACAGCCTCAGACCGAAGTGTAGATCTAATGTTAGTATGAATGGCTTGTATGTTCTCTAGGGAAAGATTTCCACTGCCTATTGACAGAAACTAGATCAGTTAGAGTCAGTTTGACAGTAACATATAAGCAAAACGTTTCTGTAGGTTACAAACTAAGACTTTACTAAGGCGGTACAAGTTAAACAATACTTGTCAGCAAATAAAATTATACCTCTTAAAGAGGTTATCGATCTTTGATAAGATCAAGAGTTATCCGTCTTTAGTCAAATTTGAATTTACTATACTTAACATTATTTCAGATAACTTAAAACAAAATGCACTATAAAACATTGTTTGTTGAAAGGGGATTCTATTTCTCTAGTAAAGTCTGTAAAACAAAAGTTACAAGTGGTCCCGATAACTGTCAAAAAAAAAAAAAAGTCCGTGAAGTCAAACTAACTAGAACAATGTTGTTACATCAAAGTATCGAATGGATAAATGAATTGACTCTCCCAGGAGGCGCCATCCCTGCACGCGGAGATAAATATCTCTAGCCCTTAAAGTCAACTCCGAAATTCGAAGTGCTGCTCTGTCTAATGACCCTAGTCCCGGGAATTGAGATCACTGACAAGCCTCTAATCAATTAACATCACTCACCTGGCAGCACTTAGTTTATCATCTTTAGATTGGTCGAAATTCTATGTTAGCTCTAGAAAAACGACGTACCAGGAAGTAATCGATAACTTTTACTTATCTGTAGACAGCTAGAATTAGGTCCAGCCATTGAATATATTATTATTGCTACTTGTCTCAACAGCAGCCAGGAATGATAGAATGATATTGATGCAGCGATGCACAAACTACGACACACAAAAGTAAACTTGGAACGGGGCTATGTGAAATGATATGGCCTCGAAACAAAAAAAGATTGTAGTTTTTATAGTAACTAGAGCTTTGACGTGTAATTATCATTGGCTTTGCAAAGTACCCATGGGCTCGGATATAGAAATACAATGTAAGGTTCTATCGGGCACTGTACGCGACAATTTGGCGACTCCGTTTAGGCGATGTTTGTTTGTTTTTTTTTTGGCGCTAGAAGTTAAAACGAAACAGTATAAAAAAAATGATTGCAATAAACATTTTTTTTACTTTACGAAAATAGGCCGAAATATTTAAAAAAACAAAACAAAAGAAAACTACGATGCTCAGATGCCCCCCCCCCCCCCCATTCCCCATATATCATAGAACGACATTAGCTAGATACCTAAACAAGTTTAGAAACATAAAGAGATATTTTATGAGATAAGAGAATTAGGTAGAGATACATCGAATGTGGGTGGGACACTGTGAGCTGAACGCACTGGATGTCACCAACCCCACAACGCTTCGGCTCCCAACTCCATTGTGACTTGTGCCACTGTGGTGTCCTAAGACTGCTTCGATCAGATCTCAGTGACCTGATTTGACCTTCATCCTCTCACTTTTATGAATGTCTAAGATATATTATAAATATATGCACACATTAGATAGGTGTCATTCTTTGGAGATGAACATCTATAATGCATCGGAAACATTTAGTGCCAAAATGGCGTCGCCAAAATGTGCTGCTTTATTTACGGTAAGTTACGTGTGACTGATCCCGAATTGAGTGTGACAGAACCCGGATTGACTGTGACTGAACCCGACCTGAGCCAACTGTATCTA